>NC_133336.1:17626322-17667574 GCF_042186555.1 Aquarana catesbeiana
AAATCCATATTGAAGGGGATCAAGAAGGTTGTTCTTAATGAGGTGGTCACTCAGTTGGTTGTAAACCAGGCGTTCAAGGAGTTTAGAGGAAAAGGGGAGCAAGGAGATTGGGCGTAGGTTGTTAAGATTGGTAGGGTCCAAGGACGGCTTTTTGAGTATGGGGGTGACCAGTGCATGTTTTAGAGCATTGGGGAAGATGCCAGAGGTGAGGGAGAGGTTGAAGATGTGGGTTAGAGAGTGTAGGATGGGGTCAGAGGGCGATCGTAGCATTTGAGAGGGAATAGGGTCCAGGGGACAGGTGGTTAGGTGGGCGATAGAAAGGAGTTTAGCAACTTCAACTCCAGCAAGGGGGAGTGTCATTTGTACCTGTTGACATGGGGTCTTAGCTGGGGGAAATATCTGTAGAGCGGAGATTTCATCACGGATTGTATCAATCTTGTTTTTGAAGTGATTAGCGATCTCCTGGGCAGTGAGTAAGTCAGTGGGTGGAGGCGGTGGAGGACAAAGTAGAGAGTTGAAGGTAGAGAAGAGTTTACGGGGATTGGATGAGAAGGTGTTAATAAGAGTTGTAAAATAGGTTTGCTTGGCAGTGTGGAGGAAAGAATAGTATATTTGGAGGGCAGATTTGTATTGGTTGAAGTCTTTGAGAGACTTAGTCTTGTGCCACAGACGCTCAAGAGCTCGACTACGTTTTTTGAGAATTTTAGTGTCAACTGTTTGCCAGGGTTGTAGGGCTCGAGGCCTGATTCTGCGTGTAGTGAGGGGAGCGAGCTTGTCCAGGGTGGAGGACAGAGATTTATTGTAGATGGATGTGGCTTGGTTGGGGCAGGACAGGGGAGAGATTTTGTCATAGAGGTGGTCAGTAGCAGAATAGGAGAGAGGAGTTGAAGTTGCGAAGGTTTCTACGGGTGATGGTTAGGCGATTGAAGGGAAAGGTGGTGGAAGACAGGGGGGAGAGAGAAACTAATAAGATGGTGGTCGGAGAGAGGAAAAGGATTGTTTGAGAAGTTGCATGGGGTGCATAGGTAGGAGAATACAAGGTCAAGGGTGTTGCCATCAGTAGAAGCCTGTACCCATTGCTTCAGGTCAAATGAAGAGGTTAGACTAAGGAGCTTAGAAGTAGCAGGAGTGTTTGTATTAGCAGGGATGTTGAAATCGCCGAGAAGGATTGTGGGAATATCCGAAGAGTGAAAGTAGGGTAGCCAGGCAGAAAACTCATCAAGGAAAGTCGATAATGGTCCAGGGGGCCGGTAGATCACAGCAATTCTTATGCCGCGTACACACGGTCTGACTTTTCGGCTACAAAAGTCCGACGGACTTTTGATGGACTTTCGACTGACTTTTGGCGGACTTACGGCAGACTTTCTAACGAACGGACTTGCCTACATACGATCACACAAAAGTCAGACGGATTCATACGTGATGACGTACACCAGACTAAAATAAGGAAGTTGATAGCCAGTAGCTGCCCTAGCGTAGTTTTTTGTCCGTCAGACTAGCATACAGACGAGCGGATTTCTGGGTCCGGCGTAGTTACGACGTAAAGATTTGAAGCATGTTTCAAATCCTAAAGTCCGTCAGATTTGCGGCTGGAAAAGTCCGCTGAAAGTCCGGGGAAGCCCACACACGATCGGATTGTCAGCCGGCTTTAGTCCATCAGCGTCCGTCAGACTTTTGTCCGACGTGTGTACGTGGCATTAGGGAAGTAGGAGAGAATAGACGTAGACAGTGGGCTTCGAATGATGAGGGTGAAAAAGAGGGAGGAGGGTGAATAACCTGGAAGGTGCTCTGGGGGGATAAGAGGAATCCCACTCCACCTCCCTTGCGTTCATTAGGCCTAGGGGAGTGAGTCCAGTGAAGGCCACCCTGGGAGAGGGAAGCAGGAGAAGGGGTGTCAGATTCGTGGAGCCAGGTTTCGGTGAGAGCAAGTAGATTAAAGGAATTAGTGACAAAGAGGACATGAACAGCAGTGAGTTTGTTGCAGATAGAGCGGGCGTTTTTACTAAAAGGCCAAATTTGTAAAGATAAGGGAACCCATAATTTAGGTAAGGCTTAATGGCTAAATAAACATTGAAATAATGTGAGCATGGCTACAGATGGAGTTGAAACAGCGGTGACCAACAGATTTACCAAATATGCATGTGAGCAGTCAGTCAATATTCAGTTTTAAGGTATGTGGAGGTATAAACGCAGGTTTACCAAATATGCATTTGTGCAGTCAGGCTATATATACCGTATATACTGGAGTATAAGTCGAGTTTTTCAGCACTTTTTTTTGTGCTGAAAGTGCCCCCCTCGACTTATACTCGAGTCAAGCACTTTTCTGCAGCAAAAAATTTCATTTTCTGAACCGACTTTGGGGCCCCGTATCTCAGGGCCACTTTGTGCTAGGAACCCCAAATTTGGTGTGCCTGTCACCAATAAATGCATCGTATAGGGGCTAGGCTCGTTATTCACAGTAAAATCTAAACCAGGGGTCTTAAAACTGCAGCCCGTGGGCCAGATGTGGCCCTTTGTTTGCTTTTATCTGGGCTTTGGGGCGCTACCCTCCCCCCATTGGCACCCATCGGGAGGGCGCCACTCCCCCCGATTGTCACCCATCAGGAGGGCACCGCTCCCCCCGATTGTCACCCATTGGGAGAGCGCCGCTCCCCCCGATTGTCACCCATCGGGAGGGCGCCGCTCCCCCCGATTGGCACCCATTGATTTGGGCCTCCCCTGATTGGCACCCATTGATGGAGTGCCACCCCCCCGATTGGCACCCATTGATGTGGGCCTCCCACAATTGGCACCAATTGATGGATGCCGCCCCCCCTTGATTGGCACCCATTGATGGGGTGCCACCCCCACCCCTGATTGGCACCCATTGATGTGGGCCTCCCCCGATTGGTACCCATTGGTGGGGTGCCGCTCCCCCCTTTGGCACCCAAAGATGGGGTGCCGCTCCCCATCCCCCCCATCCTTTGGCAGGATGAGTCACTCCTCCTGACCTCAGGAGCTATGTAATTTATTTACTCCAACGGACCACCAAGCTTGAGACTCCCCCTGATGTTCGGGGTGTTTTCACTCTCACTGACCCCAGTCTGCCCCCCCCCCCCCCACCCTGAAGTGTGAGGGACAGAAAACCGTTTAGAAAGCCTGGAGACCCCCCTGGTCTAAACGGATGACCTGTAAGAGACTTTTAAAGCGCCACCTATGGAAAATATCGGGTAATGAGTATGTTGCAGTTTCACAGATGTACGCAGTTTTAATCCTTGACATGTTTGGTGTCTATTTACTCCGCGCAACCTCATCTTTTGTATTGGATAATTTACTGCTCCTTAACATGAACTTTGGTGTATTTTTGTAACTGAAATGCTGTACGTGTTAAACCGTTTATAATAGCGGTGATAGAGTTAATGATAGCCCAGGCACCATGTCAGATTTTGGTGGCAGAGAAGTGAGACTCTCCACCAGACACAAAAGATGCCAAAAAATTGAATTAGACTGAAGCAGAGTAATATATGAAGATGAAGTCCGAGTTTCCCGCCCCTCCCCCCACACAGCTCAGTCCGTTTCTCATGTCTGTTGGCGCTGAGATTAGATCTGCGATGATCTGGATAAACTTTCCCTCTTGCAAGACGAGCCGTTACGCCATGTGACTGTTGGGGTCATGTGACTCCGTGGCTCACGAGATACAGAGATGACAGACACATCCTGTCTCTGGCCGCTGTGCTCAGGCTTTTCTCTGATATGGATCTGCTTTGTGGGGGGGGAGGGGGGGGGGGTGCTGTGACCCGAATTTGGAATTGGCTTCCTTAAAGAGGACCTGTGCTTTGTCCACATGGGGCGAGGTGACCGGTTCACTTTACTGAACCAACCTCCCCAGCAGGGAATACTCACCTTCCAAGGGCCCTCCCGGCACTCCTACTTGCTGTGCCAATTACAATGCCTTGAAAAAGTATTCATACCCCTTGAAATTTTCCACATTTTGTCATGTTACAACCAAAAACCTCAATGTATTTTATTGGGATTTTATGTGATAGACAAACACAAAGTGGCCCATAATTGTGAAGTGGAAGGAAAATGATAAATGGTTTTCAAAATTTTTTTTTTACAAATAAATGTCAAAAGTGTGGGGGGTGCATTTGTATTCAGCCCCCTTTACTCTGATACCCCTAACTAAAATCTAGTGGAACCAATTGCCTTCAGAAGTCACCTAATTAGTAAATAGAGTCCACATGTCTGTAATCTTAATCTCAGTATAATTACAGCTGTTCTGTGAAGCCCTCAGAGGTTTGTTGGAGAACCTTAGTGAACAAACGGCATCATGAAGACCAAGGAACACACCAGACAGGTCAGGGATAAAGTTGTGGAGAAGTATAAAGCAGGGTTAGGTTATAAAAAAAAAAAAAAAAAAATCTCCCAAACTTTGAACATCTCACGGAGCTCTGTTCAATCCATCATCGGAAAATGGAAAGAGTATGGTACAACTGCAAACCAAGACATGGCCGTCCACCTAAACTGACCGGCCGGGTAAGGAGAACATTCATCAGAGAAGCAGCCAAGAGGTCCATGGTAACTCTGGAGGAGCTGCAGAGATCCACAGCTCAGGTGGGAGAATCTGTCCACAGGACAACTATTAGTCGTGTTCTCCACAAATCTGACCTTTATGGAAGAGTGACAAGAAGAAAGCCATTGGTGAAAGAAAGTCATAAGAAGTCCTGTTTGTAGTTTGTGAGAAGTCATGTGGGGGACACAGCAAACATGTGGAAGAAGGTGATCTGGTCAGATGAGACCAAAATTAAACTTTTTGGTTTAAAAGTAAAACGCTATGTGTGGAGGAAAACTAACACCGCACATCACCCTGAACACACCATCCCCATGGTGGCGGAAGCATCATGAAACATGGTGGTGGCAGCATCATGTTGTGGAGATTCTTTTCTTCAGCAGGGACAGGGAAGCTGGTCAGAGTTGATGGGAAGATGGATGGAGCCAAATACAGGACAATCTTAGAAGAAAATCTGTTAGAGTCTGCAAAAGACTTGAGACTGGGGCGGAGGTTCACCTTCCAGCAGGACAACGACCCTAAACATACAGCCAGAGATACAATGGAATGGTTTAGATCAAAGCATATTCATGTGTTAGAATGGCCCAGTCACAGTCCAGACCTAAATCACATTGAGAATCTGTGGCAAGACTTGAAAATTGCTGTTCACAGACGCTCTCCATCCAATCTGACAGAGCTTGAGATATTTTACAAAGAAGAACGGGCAAAAATGTCCCTCTCTAGATGTGCAAAGCTGGTAGAGATCCCCAAAAAGACTCGCAGCTGTAATTGCAGAGAAAGGCGGTTCTACAAAGTATTGACTCCGGGGGGCGCCATACAAATGTACCCCCCACACTTTTCACATATTTACTTGTAAAAAATGTTGAAAACCATTTATCATTTTCCTTCCACTTGACAATTATGTGCCACTTTGTGTTGGTCTATCACATAAAATCCCAATAAAATACATTTACGTTTTTGGTTGTAACATGACAAAATGTGGAAAATCGAGGGGTATGAATACTTTATCAAGGCACTGTATAAGGGGTTCCACAATCCTTGTGCGGAGTTCCCGGGTACCAAGGAACAGGAAGGTGGATTATGGTCGAGAGATCGCCCTGTTGGAGATCATATAAGAAAAAAAAAGTGTTAACTCCGCCCACAAGGCTCCACCTCTAATCTAAAATCTTTGACCTATCTATACATACAGCTAAGAATGTTTATACAAAGCTGATCACACCTAAAATATTTATAAAGTCCCCATGAATGAATTTCAGGCTGCGGGATTGTGGGCAATGGTATAGTGCTGTACGATGATCATCTGTTTTGTCTCCGCAGACGCAGAGCATGGAGAATGATGAACTTTCGACAGAGGATGGGATGGATTGGAGTCGGCCTCTACCTCCTCGCCAGCGCTGCCGCCTTCTACTACGTCTTTGAGATCAACGACACGTACAACAGGCTGGCCCTGGAGCACGTCCAGGTGAAGCCGCAGCACCCGGAGGGCGGCGAGGCCTCGTGGACGCACTCCCTGAAGGCGCGGCTCCTCTCTCTGCCCTTCTGGCTCTGGGCCGCCCTCTTCCTGCTGCCCTACTTTCAGGTGTTCCTCTTCCTTTATTCCTGCACCAGGGCCGACCCCCGCACCGTGGGCTACTGTATAATTCCCATATGCCTGGCCGTGCTCTGCAATCGTCACCAGTCCTTCACCAAAGCCTCCAATCGGATTAGTAAACTTCAGCTGATTGACACTTAGACCTGCACCCCCTGCCTGCACCCACGGATAGAGGAAATCTACAAATCCGGCAGAGGGGTGGGCCAAAGGACCTATTTTAATCTTATTTTTTTTTTTTTTTAAGGTTCACAGGGAATCTTTTTTTGCACTCTTACCTGCACATTGCTACCCTCCTTGGTGACCCAGGCCCTCCTTGGTGACCCCCCGCCCTCCTTAGTGAACCTGACCCAGGCGGCGGCCTTCCCTTGGTGAACCTGACCCAGGCGGCGGCCCTCCCCTGGTGACCCTGGCCCAGGCGGCGGCCCTCCCCTGGTGACCCTGGCCCAGGCGGCGGCCCTCCCCTGGTGACCCTGGCCCAGGCGGCGGCCCTCCCCTGGTGACCCTGGCCCAGGCGGCGGCCCTCCCCTGGTGACCCTGGCCCAGGCGGCGGCCCTCCCCTGGTGACCCTGGCCCAGGCGGCGGCCCTCCCCTGGTGACCCTGGCCCAGGCGGCGGCCCTCCCCTGGTGACCCTGGCCCAGGCGGCGGCCCTCCCCTGGTGACCCTGGCCCAGGCGGCGGCCCTCCCCTGGTGACCCTGGCCCAGGCGGCGGCCCTCCCCTGGTGACCCTGGCCCAGGCGGCGGCCCTCCCCTGGTGACCCTGGCCCAGGCGGCGGCCCTCCCCTGGTGACCCTGGCCCAGGCGGCGGCCCTCCCCTGGTGACCCTGGCCCAGGCGGCGGCCCTCCCCTGGTGACCCTGGCCCAGGCGGCGGCCCTCCCCTGGTGACCCTGGCCCAGGCGGCGGCCCTCCCCTGGTGACCCTGGCCCAGGCGGCGGCCCTCCCCTGGTGACCCTGGCCCAGGCGGCGGCCCTCCCCTGGTGACCCTGGCCCAGGCGGCGGCCCTCCCCTGGTGACCCTGGCCCAGGCGGCGGCCCTCCCCTGGTGTCCTTGGCCCAGGCGGCGGCCCTCCCCTGGTGTCCCTGGCCCAGGCGGCGGCCCTCCCCTGGTGTCCCTGGCCCAGGCGGCGGCCCTCCCCTGGTGTCCCTGGCCCAGGCGGCGGCCCTCCCCTGGTGTCCCTGGCCCAGGCGGCGGCCCTCCCCTGGTGTCCCTGGCCCAGGCGGCGGCCCTCCCCTGGTGTCCCTGGCCCAGGCGGCGGCCCTCCCCTGGTGTCCCTGGCCCAGGCGGCGGCCCTCCCCTGGTGTCCCTGGCCCAGGCGGCGGCCCTCCCCTGGTGTCCCTGGCCCAGGCGGCGGCCCTCCCCTGGTGTCCCTGGCCCAGGCGGCGGCCCTCCCCTGGTGTCCCTGGCCCAGGCGGCGGCCCTCCCAGGGTGCCCTCGGCACTGCGATGCTCCCGGGGGACCCTCGCCTCGCAGATGAGCAATGACACTTTATAATGTAGAACAGGGGAAGGCAACCTGGGGCCCTCCAGCTGTTGTGGAACTACATTTCCCATGAGGCATTGCAAGGCTGGCAGTTACTCCCAGAGGCATGATGGGACTTAGAGTTTTGCAACAGCTGGAAGGCCCCAGGTTGCCTACCCCTGATGTAGAACATCCAGGGACTGATTTTCATTGCTGCAAACTGTTCACTCGCACCTGGCACCCTAAGTGACCCCCGTTTGTCAGAATCACTGTTTTTACATGGGACATGTCCTGATTTCCCTGGTCTGAATCTTCTGATAATGTGTGAACAAAAAACTTCTTATATGAATATTTCTACTGATGATGGCACAAAAAAAAAATCTGAGCTGCGACTAACCTGCAGGGAGAAAGCCACCCTCTTCGCCTCCTATAGGCACCGCGTCCCACTGTGCCTAACTGTACACCCGGCCCCGATGACAGCCCTTCAAGCCGGTCCATCACCTACGTTTGTCCTTCTATGAGATCTCCGACGCAGTTCGTTTTCTACGCAGAAATGTCAAAAATCTTTTCTTCTACTGTAAACTCGTTTTGTACCTTGTTAGTTGTCTCCTTTTTTTTTTTTTTTTTTTTTTTTTTATTCTATGCGACCCTCGCCTCCTGCCTGTTTTATGTAAAATGGCGACTTCACTGTAAAGAAATGTTCTTTAAAAAAAAATGGACGGGAATCAAATCTTTGGCCGTGTTTTGTCAGTAAATATTTAAAGTGTGAGTGAAGCCTAAACCTTCCCCTCCCCCATACTTTTGAAAAACCGGCAGCATTCATGAAAGTCGTGTAGCCGGATCAGATGGTGACTTCGCCTTCATAGCGTAAGAAGTCAGAAATCCCATGGCTCCGCCCACATAAATGCTGTAAAGCTGAACCAACACTTTAAATAGTGTGGCGCCCACGGAAGATCTGCTGCAGGCGCAGGTTTTTTTTTAATATAACCATAACCATGGACGTCATTGCGTCACCTGACACTCCCGTTCTTAAAGCCATGGCAAGCTATGAAAAAAAACAAACAAACTGCTAGTTCACATAAGGCATGGGTGCTCAATCTGTGGCCCTCCAGCTGTTGTAGAACTACAAGTCCCATGAGGCATTGCAAGATGCTGACAGTTACAAGCATAACTCCCAAAGGCAGAGGCATGATGGGGCTTGTAGTTCTGCAACAGCTGGACAGCCACAGGTACTACAGTGCGAGGGCCGTGTTTACACGCAGGGGGTATGCGCAGGCGTTTCTTCCGTCCCCATGCAGGGAGTGTCAGTTGGGACTCAGCAGCTGCATGGACACAGCCTCTGCTCCCCGAATTGACATCCGTGCGTGTGCACGGCCTCCAAAAAAAAGCCCACAAGCAAACTAAACTGGAGCCTTTCCCCTGTAGTGCCCCCTAGTGGCAGAAGTGCATATTTCAATCGTTTGAGCACTGTGTTGAGAAATAGTGTTACTTGAATTGTATTCCAGGATTTGCTGGTCTTCAGCTGAGACAAGAATAATTTAAGACTTACAGAAAGCCTCAGAAATATTTAATTACCACTTGCCAACCAGTCACGTACCTGGTACATCATTGGTCTACAAGTGGTTGTACTGGGGTGATGCCTGCAGCCGCAGGTTAATAGATTGGTTTGGCAAAAATGGCAGCCGCAGTCATCAATCACCCCCGTACCATTTTTTTTTTTTTTTTTTTTTTTTTTTAGAGTCGGTGGTCGGCTCCCTTGTAATAGCAATCGGAGCGGCTAACTTGTCCATTTGCTATTACAAGCAGCGGGAGGGGACGTTCCTCACGCCCCCTTTGACGGCTTTCTCGGACCCTCCTGCTGGCACGTCCGGGATCGGGTCTCCGCTATGATAACCCAGAAGCAATGACATGACATCACTTCCAGTTTACCTGGATGTCATCTGCGCCATTTTAAAAAAATCAAAAATATTTAAAACCCACAGATCTTGGTGTTTTGAAAGCTTTTAAGTGCAGAGGAGGGATTTGGGGTCTTATTGATCCCTCCATAAAGAGAACCTGTCACCTGCCTACTGCTGTCACAAGGGGAAAAAAAAAAGAGTTAAAGCAACAGTGTAAAAATAAAATAAATTTGTGATAAAAAAAAAAAAAAAAAATTAAAGTGCACCCGCCCCCGTACCCCTCCCCCTCTTGAATGCACGTGTCGGTCCCACACGTCACCGCGAATGGCAATCGTGGGCAGTAATTCTAGCATTAAGACTCCTGTAAATCTAAAGTGGTAATGTGTAAAGGCTTTTAAAGTGTCGCCTATGCATAGTAAAATTAACATAACTTTAAGCGATTTTAAAGCGTGACACGGTGGGTATTTAAAACATAATTTAGCAGCGCTTTACCGTCATTTTAGCGGCGCTTTTTGGCTGCTAGCGGTGCGCTTTTAACCCCTGCCAGTGGCTGAAAAAGGGTTAAGAGCGCCGCTGCAGAAGCGCTTTTCGGGCACTTCGGCACCGCTGGCCATTGATTTCAAAGGCGGGCGTTTTAGGAGCGGTGTAATCACCCCTCCCGCAACGCCCCAAAGATGCTGCTTGCAGGATTTTTTTCCCCCATCCTGCAAGGCTTTTTTTTCCCACTCCTTGGGCTTTCCCACTGGGGTGGCAGGGGAGGCGTTTTACAGGCGCTATTTTTAGCCCTTTTATCCCCTAAAAACCCGCCTCAGTGTAGAAGTAGCCTAATACTTACCCGAGTCTCATCTCGAACCAGCAATGCGCAGGACTGCCTCGGCCATCCAGGACTCTCCCTCCTGACTGGCTGAGACAAAGCAACGGGCACTAGACAGGAGAGAGGGGCCAGGAGTACAGAAGAGGGACCCGAGGAGAGGAGGATTGTGGCTGTTCTGTGCAAAACCAACTGTATAGAGGAGGAAATTTAATTTTCTATTTTTAAAGAAAAAAAACACAACACTTAGTTTTTTAGACGTGCAAAAAAATTTTTTTTCATTATCAAAATTCGTTATTTCGAATAAATTTGGAAATTCGAAATTTCAAAATCCAAAATACTAATTACCAACTATTAAATTACAGGTATTGGAATTTGCTTTCAAATTTGACTGTTAGTGAAAGTAACGAATTAATAATAAAAAGCTTTTATTAATTAGTTACGTTCCATTCGTTTAGATGCAGAATTCGTTATTTTGGATAATTTATAACTTCGTATTCGTTACGTTCACCAACAGCCAAATTTGAAAGCAAATTCCAATACCTACAATTTAATAGTTCTTATTAGTTCGTCGTTATTTCAGATTTTTGGGTTTTCTAATTCTCGTTCTTTTTAATTTTCTAATTTTCGTTCTTAATTTTTAATTTCAGAATTTTGTCGAAAAATGAATTGCACGAGTCTAATTGTTATAGTTTTGATAATATACCCATGACTCCGTATTCGTTGTAAAAGGACATATTCCATAATGTTTCCAGAAAAAAAAAAATGGCTTTGGGGAAAAAAAAAAAATATTATTTTTTTTTTCCCCCCAGGCCTTTCTATCTCTCCCCGCACCCACGTGGATGTCAAATTGGGTGCAGCTGTTGCATCTATTGATGTAAATGAGATTCCCTGCACAGGACACCTCCGCATCCCCATGCGCATTGACGCGGCCCTGGCATAGGTGTATGCTGTATTCTGCCCACATAAACAAGTCCTTAAATGTATGGACTTCCCCCAACAACTTGCACTGTATCTGTCAGAACTCCCTGGAAGGCACCGGTGATGTAGCCTTCCCAGGGGGCCCCAAGTGCCTCAGAAAAGGCCAGAGTAAAAGAAAAAAAAACTTGAATTTTTACATATATGTGTTGGAAGTGTTTATTATTGCACAGGCAGAGCTGCATGGCTCTGTGATTTTTACTGATTGGGGAGGGGAGGGCGGCTTCCTTTGAATGGAATGTGGAAGGAATGGAACCCCTGTCTGGTTCTTCCTGCTATCTGAGGCTCCAATACAGAGATTTGCCCTTTCACCTGACAGGAAGAGAAGGACAATCTGCAACAGGGACACGGGGGGGGGGGGGGGGAACCCGACGGGTGTTCTAGTCTTCCTTTTAGTCCTGTTCACACCAGAGCGGCTTTGAAATCACATGATTTCAAAGCTGCCGATCAGTGCAATTTCATTTCTTCTTAAGCAGGGTATGGCCTTATGGTGTTACTAAATCCCCATATTTCCTTATTATATTTAACCATGAAACTGACAGAGACAGAAAATGCAGTAAAAAAAAAAAATCACACCGTTTAATAAAATGGTACAAATGGTAAACGTAGTTAAAACATAGCCAGGGTTTGGTAGCTTAAGCGCATAGGCAGAACAAGCCAGGAAATCGGGAAGCCAGACATCAGCGTAGTCAGAGGCAGCAGACAGGATAAGGAACCAGATAGGACGACAGCCAGGCAAGTCTTCAATGGGAACACAGCGGAGAGTCTCTAGATATGTTGACCAAGGCGAAGGCAGTTGATAACATGAACCAGGCAGTTTAAATAGCCAGAAGGGCCTGGCTGTGGGCTTTGACTGAGGAGCAGGAGATGATCAACAGGTGAGCCACTGTGGAACGATGAGTACTGGCAATTAACCGACAACTGAGCACAGAGAAGGAAGGGCTGAGAGCCCCGCCAGGTTCGACCTGTCATGCAAACTGTCAAATCGCATTGGTGTGAACCAGGGCCTAGGCCTAATTCGGACTATTGCGGATGCGGGAATCACACCTGTTCCCACACCCTCGACCACCTGCAGCCAAAACGCTCGTCTGTCATTCTCAATTGCAGCCCCATTGCGTCTAAAAACACAGTGCGTTTGTGTGCTGGATAAGCGCATGGTACAAAAGCACCATGGGATTTCCCGGCTGCTGCATTTTCAAAATGGTCCAGGAACCTTTTTCCTGCATGAAATGCAGCCCGCAGACCCACAATAGTGTGAACCAGACTTTGTCTATGTTGCTGTTGGAACGTTTCTCCACTTCCTGTCTGATCATATATCTGCAGGACAGGAAGTGAGGGAAATGTTGTAAAAAGCAGACAGATTCTAAACCCTTCTCTGTTCCAGTGTCCCCACTTGTGTGATTCGTTCTCTCTCATTATGTCCTGATGACGACGGTTACAGAGACAGAAAGTAACAGAAAATGCAAAATGTTAGTTGTCACCATAACAGGAAGAGAGGTAAAATCATCCAATGGGGACACAGAAATTAAAAAAAAAAATCTCTCTTCCAATATTAACCCTGCAATATACTTTGGGGTCTCAGGGAAGCTCTGGTTCATATGGAGTCATGAAATGGGGATTATTGGGCTCATTGCCGAGTAAACATTCTTTTAGGGCTTTTAGCGCCTGTCACTAAAAAAAAAGGTTACTTTACAGTCCTGTTCACACAAATTTTGTAAAAAAAAATTATCCCCCATGTTGCTTTCTTGGTGCTTCAAGGTGTCTCCAAAGCCTCTATAGCAGTTTATTACAACGCTCACCAACTGCACCTGAAGCTATTGAGAGGCTTTTATTCAGCTTTGCTTTGTTTTGGAGGGATTGCAGGTATGAGATATCCCAGGATGCCGTGGGAAACCAACAAGCGAACCAGAAAGATGTCATCAGTCACTTCTGGTACATGTGTATATATTCTGGGGGTGTCTTGTGCAGACGTCAGATCTAGTGTGTAGTGTGGAGCAGCAGGAAGGGCAGCGGGGTCGGACTGAAGCGGAGCAACTAGAAGATGGCACACATGGTGTGCAACATGGGAACGCTATAGTGGAAAGTGAGCGGGGACGGGAGAGAGAGGACTGAGCAGCAGAGGATCAGCAGAGCTGGGGGAGCGGAGCAGGAAAAACTAGCAATGCCACACATGGTATGAAAAGTGGGCATAATATAGCAGGAAGTGAGCGTGGACCAGAGAGAGTGGAGGATCAGCATGCCAGAGGGATCAGCAGAGCTGGGGGCTACTACTGAGTGGGCCATCGGCAGACCTGGGGGTACTACTGAGCAGAGGATCTGCCTAACAGGAGTACTAATATGCTAGGGATCTGTTGGATGGGGGTACTAATGAGATGGGGATCTGCTGAACAAAGATACTAATGAGCTGGGGGTCTGCTGAATGGGGATATTAATAGGCTGGTGATCTGCTGAACGGGGGTACTAATGAGCTAGGGATCCCTGACAACCCTTCTTTTCAGAGAGGCCTATCCTGCCCCAAACTAACAACTGTACTGTCTGCCCTAACGTTGTAAAGGGCCGCGCAAATTGTTGCCGCAATATAAATCCTGTATAATAATAATGCCTGCAGCTGCAGGGATCACCCCGGTATAGTTTTTTAGAGCTGGTGGTTGGCTCTCTTTTAACCACCTCCCACTTGGCACCTCATAGCAAAGAACTCTCTGAGGATCTGAAAAAAGAAATTGTTGCTCTACATAAAGATGGCCTAGGCTATAAGAAGATGCCAAGACCCTGAAACTGAGCCGCAGCACGGTGACTAAGACCATACAGCGGTTCAACAGGACAGGTTCCACCGCTGAGTGCACATGCTCAGCGTCATAGCCAGAGGTTGTCTTTGGGAAATAGACGTATGAGTGCTGCCAGCATTGCTGCAGAGGTTGAAGGGGGGGGGGGGGTCAGCCTGTCATTGCTCAGTAGGGATGAGCTCAGGCGTGTTCGCAACCCACTCGTGCAGAGCCCGCAAGGAAGTCGGATCGGGAAAATGTCTCACTGCCTGTGATTAGCGCTGTGCAGTACCTCCTTTCTGGCGGGCTCTGCACGTGCGGGTTGCGAACACGCCTGAGCTCATCCTTAGTGCTCAGACCATACGCCGCACATTGTATCAAATTGGTCTGCATGGCTGTCGTCCCAGAAGGAAGCCTCTTCTAAAGATGATGCACAAGAAAGCCCGCAGTTTGCTGAAGACAAGCAGACTAAGGACATGGATTACTGGAACCATGTCCTGTGGTCTGATGAGACCAAGATAAACTTATTTGGTTCAGATGGTGTCAGGCGTGTGTGGGGGCAACCAGGTGAGGAGTACAAAGACAAGTGTGTCTTGTCTACAGTCAAGCATGGTGGTGGGAGTGTCATGGTCTGGGGCTGCATGAGTGCTGCCGGTACTGGGGAGCTACAGATCATTGAGGGAACCATGAATGCCAACATGTACTGTGACATACTGAAGAAGAGCATGATCCCCTCCCTTCAGAGACTGGGCCGCAGGGCAGTATTCCAACATAATGACCCCAAACACACCTCCAAGATGACCACTGCCTTGCTAAAGAAGTTGAGGGTAAAGGTGATGGACTGGCCAAGCATTTCTCCAGACCTAAACCCTATTGAGCATCTGAGGGACATCCTCAAACGGAAGTTGGAGGAGCACAAGGTCTCTAACATCCACCAGCTCTGTGATGTCATCATGGAGGAGGGGAAGAGGACTCCAGTGGCAACCTGTGAAGCTCTGGTGACCTCCATGCCCAAGAGGTTTAAGGCAGTGCTGGAAAATAATGGTGGCCACACAAAATATTGACACTTTGGGCCCAATTTGGACATTTTCACTTAGGGGTGTACTGACTTTTGTTGCCAGCGGTTTAGACATTAATGGTTGTGTGTTGAGTTATTTTGAGGGGACAGCAAATTTACACTGTTATACAAGCTGTACACTCACTACTTTACATTGTAGCAAAGTGTAATTTCTTCAGTGTTGCCACATGAAAAGAGCAAAATATTTACAAAAATGTGAGGGGTGTACTCACTTTTGTGAGATACTGTATATATAAAAAGGAAGAGAGCGCCACAAATCAAGGATGAGTCCAGTATTGGTCACAAAGGCAGGTCCAAAAGTATGTCCACCGCGTTCTGGGTGCTCACAAACCATTCTTTACGAGGGCTTGTAGGCTGGCAATATTTGAAGAAAATATTGGACAGGGAGTTCTGGGAAAGAGGATTAGGCCTCGATCTCAAGAGGCGATTTATTCCATGTCCTATGCAAGGCCGTGTTTTAGTGGCACGGGGATGCAGGCAACACCTGTGCATCCCTGTTCTGGTAAAAATGGCCCTGCATGGGAATAAATTGCCCCATGTGATCAAGGCCTAATACTCTTTCCCACAACTCCCTTTCCAATATTCTCCTTAATAATTGCCAGCTTCTAAGCCCCGATAAAGAATGATCTGTGTACACTCAAAACGCATTGGGTTACTTTTTGACCTCCCTTTGTGACCAATACTGGACTCATCATTGACATGGAATAAATCACCCTCTGTGAACAGGGCCTTATCCGATCAGGCTGCCAGACAGGCATTCCAGTATTATGTTTAATAAGTTCCGGCATATAAGCCGTGAGGGACTTGCGAGCCCCCGAAACGCGTCGGTAATACCTTCTGCTCAGGGCCGGGACAAAATCGCCTACAGCCCAGGGCAAACATAACAAACTGCAACCCCCCCAAGGTGTATGAGCATTTTGTTGTCAACAAAAAATAGGATTTTTTCGTCATACCTGTAAAATCCTTTTCTTTGCGTACATCATGGGACACAGAGTCAGGTTGATATTCATTACCTGCTGGGTTATACTCCATCTCCAGGTGAATAGACACTGGTAGACCAAAGGTCTTTAGACAGGAAGTGATCCCCTATATAACCCCTCCCATACAGGAAGTACTTCAGTTTTGTAGCAAGCACTGAATCCTCAAAAAAGAGGGGAGGGATCTCTGTGTCCCATGATGTACTCAAAGAAAAGAATTTTACACGTAAGTATGACAAAAAAAAATCCTATTTTCTTTTTCATACATTATGGGACACAGAGTCGGGCTAATATTCATTACCTGCTGGGACATCCCAGAGCAATAGCCTTGAGGGGAGGGAGACACCCTGCCAAATGATAGCCATCAGACCTTATACGGAAGCCCGTAGTACACTGCCGCCGAAAGCCGAATCCTCGGCTGCTCAAACATCCACTTGATAAAATGTTGTGAGCGTATGCACTGAAGACCAGGTGGCAGCCTTACAAATCTGAGCCACCGATACCCGATGGCGAAAAGCCCAGGAGGTTCCTACACCCCTGGCAGAATGAGCTCTCACCCTAAAGAGAGAAGCTTTATGTTTCAGACAGTAGGCCTGAATGATCAATTGACAAACCTAATTGGCAATGGAAGCCAATTAAGTTTGGCTAAACGAAAAAGGAGTCTGATCCTCAGATCTCTGCAGATCTAGACAAATAAACCTTGACTGCCCGGACAACGTCCAATGAATGCAGCCATCTCTCTTCCGCCGAGCGAAGCTGAGAGGAAAAAAAAAAGGCGGCAAAATAATGTCTTGATTTAAATGAAAGGCCGACACCACTTTTGGCAAAAAGGATGGAACAGGTCGTAACACAACCCTGTCGTGGTGAAGGATCAAGTACGGTTTCCTGCATGAAAGGGCCGCCAACTCCGACACCCTTTTAGCCGAGGTGATGATGGCCATCAAGAAGGCCAGCTTGCGTGACAGCAAGTCTAATGGAATTTCCTTTATTGGTTCAAATGGTTGTTTCTTTAACACAGACAGCACCAAGTTCAAGTCCCAGGGACACATAGGTGACCTAATGGGGGGGGGAAGCAAAAGAGTGACCCTCTGCATAAAGTTTTGGACTAACGAATGGGATGCTAAAGGCCTTTGGAAGAATACTGACAAGGCCGAAATCTGACCTCTGATTGTACTCAAAGCGAATCTGATTTCCACTGTCGACTGTAGAAAAGAGAGAATTCTCCCAATCACGTATTTCTGAGGATGACATTTTCTGGCTTCACATCAAGCAATATAAGTCTTCCAGACCTTATGATAAATCTTCCTAGTGACAGCATGTTTAGGGTCCACTCCCTTGGACCTGTACAGCACCCTGCAGAAATGCCTTAGCAATGTGGTGTCCAGGATTTCCGCTATGCAGGGTCCAACATCCCGGAGGCCGCATTACAGGCAAAACCTCTCAGGATCTTGAGTCTTCTTTGTGAGGCTCGGGTACCAATTATCAAAGCATATCAAGCCTGTGTCAAATGGATCCGATCGGTCAATCCCTTGATTCATTTAAGAACCATTTGTGGGACTGGAGCTCAGAGAACTCAAACCGTGCCATCCACCTCGCAGACACTGGTAAAAAACTGAAGTACTTCCTGTATGGGAGGGAGGGGTTATATAGGGGATTACTTTGGTCTACCAGTGTCCCATGACGTATGGAAAAGAAATCCCCCCCCCCCCCCAAAAAAAATTAAAAAATCTAGCACTAATCTGAAAGATTACCCCCTACAATTCCCCCCCCTGCCAGTACAAATCTACCCCCCTGCTGAAATTTCACCCTCCTAGCACAAATCTTTGCAACCTCCCCCACCCCATCCTCCCTCCCAGCTCAAATCCTCTCCCTCCCCCAAAAAAAAAAAAAAAAAAAAAATCACCCCTTCTAGCACAAATCCTCTACCCCTCAAATTTCCCCTCTTAGTAAAAAACCTCTCCCTCTTGCACAGATGCTCTCCAAAATTCCCCTCCTAGCACAAATTCTTTACCACTCAAATTTCCCCTCTGAGCACAAATCCTCTCACCCCCACTCCAAACCCGCCCCCCCCCGCTCCCAGTACAAATCCTTCACCCTTGCACAAATCCCTCTCTCCAAATTTCCCCTTCTAGCACAAATCCTCTCACCCCCACTCCAAATCCCCACCAGCTCCCAGTACAAATCCTTCCCCCTTGCACAAATCTCTCCCTCCAAATTTCCCCTCCTAGCACATATACCCCCCCAATCAACTCTACTAATACTAATTGTCCCCCCCCCTCCACTCACATGAAACCACAGTGCCCAGGACAGTTGCCCCCCCCCCCCCCAGCCCTGCTACTGACCATTAAACTTTTCCTAGACATATTCTTGATTGCTGGAGCTCTCACCATTTCATATACAATGGAACCTTGGTTTACAAGTAATGCGGTTAACAAGCGTTTTGAAAGACGGGCAACTTTTTTTTTGTTTGTTTTAATTCTGACTCAGTTTCCGAGTGTTGTCTCGCAAAATGAGCAGAATTCAAGCAAATGAGAGGTGTAGTGCCGCATTTGGCCAGAGGTGCGGGGGCGCCAGGGACACTCGGTGCCGTTCGGAATGACTCGGAAATACTCTGTTCCCGAGCCTTTCCGAGTTCAGCCGAGCTGTCCTCAAGTATTTCCGAGGTTCTCCGGCGCCCCCCCCCACCTCTGGCCACATGCTGTATTGCATGTAATAGGAGTCAATGCAGAACAAATTATCTTATTTTCCATTGACTTCTATGGGGAAACTCGCTTTGATATGCAAGTGCTTTGGATTACAAGCATTCTCCTGGAACGGATTATACTCGTAATCCAAGGTTCCACTGTGTGTGTGTGTGTGTGTGTATATATATATATATATATATATATATGTGTGTATATATACGCACACACACTCTCCAGACTACTCCGGGGATCCCCCAGGAACGCCCCAGTTGACAGAAAACTATTTTCAAAAACTTGGCGTTCGCCTTCATATACCGATCTGTGTCCAACGTCTGACCAACATCCTCATCATCTCTGTATTCTGATGGGAGATCTTCCCACTTGTTCAGCTCTACAGTCGGGATCATCATATGGATCCACACACTCCAGAACTCATCTCTCTTTTATATAAAGTTTATTAATTTTGCGATCTCGCAATATAAAATTTACCCGAAAAGTGGATTTCTGTTCAACACAACAAAGATACAAAGTGACAGCCTAGAACAGGTGAACGTCAGCGGCTGCAATTATTATAACCGGTGAATGGCTGATTGGTTGCCATAGATCTGCCAACACACTTATCTACCAAGTCATTGACCTGAGACTTCTGTGACAGCTTCCATCAGATCCCAGTCACACAGGTATCTGTTAAAGTGGCTGCAAACCTCAGACATGAAATATGAACAAAGCATATCCCTCTATAGTGTGTACTTTTCTCAGTCCAGAGTACTGAGTGTCATGTCTGTCTGCTGCCTCCTTCCTCTATCAGCATGAGTCACTTCTGACACGAAGAGAAAAAAAAAAAAAGATGACGGGGAAGGGAGCTCCAGCACACAGCCTGTGATTGACAGCCTCAGCTTTGTACCTGTGTGCTGTGTAAAAGGGGGTGTGTCTTTTTTTTCTCCAATCAGCTCAGTGTAACTTCAACTCTCAGCCCCCCCTTTTTTTTTCTGACAGCTCAGACAAGCTTTATAAAATTCTGAACTTTGAAGAGAAGACTGCAGATAAAGAGGTACAACTTATGTAGGGGGATTTGTTTCATCTCTGTGTATTCACCTGAGGCCAGTCACTTCGCTGGAAGGGTTTACAATCACTTTAAGACCCCCATACACACCATTAGATTTTCTGCAGATATTTGTCTTCAGATTTACCAAAACCATGTAGTGCAAGGGCCTGCCTGATTGCATACAAATTGAAACTCTTAGACCCCTCCATACACACTATTAGATTTTCTGCACATTTTTGTCTTCAGATTTACCAAAACCATATAATATGGAGGTCAAACCTTAAGAGCTTCAATTCGTATGCTATCAGGCAGGGCCTTCCACTACATGATCTTGGTAAATCTGAAGACAAAAATCTGCAGAAAATCTAATAGTGTGTATGGGGGGATCTAAGCCCATTAAAAGCTGGTTGCACTTCTCAGTAATTCTGTGGAAGCTGGCCATGGCCGACTTGTTTTTAAAGGTGCGATCTCCAGGGAGTCATCCTTTGGCCAGGGCTTCAATATCCAATAAAGTCACTGGCCTGGGACAAGTATGCATCCAGTGAAGTCTGAAACGACTCCTATTCTCTACGCATGTTCCAGGTCAGCGACTTCCTAGGAAGAGATAAACCAGGAGCAGCCCCAGGCTTGGCACCTCTACAAACAAGGTCGGCGGAGGCAGCTCACGTATCGGTTATCAGTCCTGAACAGATCCATAATCTCCTGCAGCCATCTGCCTCCCGATCGATGTCCGGTGCTGCACAGGAAGTCCCATACCCATCGTCCCCCCTGTGGATGAGATTCTGGGAGTCGCTAAGTCTTTTTCCTTTTTGTAGGAGGAGCACTGAGGTGAACCCCGTTGTTTCTGACGTCCTCTTCATCGCTATCGTCCTCTTCATCGCTATCGTCCTCTTCATTGCTATCGTCCTCTTCATCGCTATCGTCCTCTTCATCGCTATCGTCCTCTTCATCGCTATCGTCCTCTTCATCGCTATCGTCCTCTTCATCGCTATCGTCCTCTTCATCGCTATCGTCCTCTTCATCGCTATCGTCCTCTTCATCGCTATCGTCCTCCTCCGCTTCTTCTACACCTTTAAATAAAATCAGAATATTGGATGAAGAGGAACTAGAGCTGCACGATTCCGACCAAAATGAGAATCACAATTTTTTTGTCTTATAATAAAAAGATCACGATTGTCGCAACGTAAAATCTTTCACACTATACAAAAAAAAAATTGGGCTAACTTTACTGGTTAGTTTTTTTTTTTTTTTTTTTAAATTGCATCTGAAAGACCGCTGCGCAAATACAGTGTGACATAAAATATTGTAAATATATACCACCATTTTATTCTCTAGGGTCGCTACTTATATATATATATATATATATATATATATATATATATATAATGTTAGGGGGTTGTAAGTAATTTTCTAGCAAAAAAAAAAAAAAGATTTTAACTTGAAACCAACAAATGTTAGAAAAAGGTTTAGTATTTAACCACTTCAATACCGGGCACTTAGACACCTTCCCGCCCAGGCCAATTTTCAGCTTTCAGCGCTGTCGCAATTTGAATGACAATTGCGCGGTCATACAACACTGTACCCAAACACATTTTTTATCATTTTGTTCCCACAAATAGAGCTTTCTTTTGGTGGTATTTGATCACCTCTGCGGTTTTAATTTTTTGCGCAACAAATAAAAAAAGACCTAAAATTTTGAAAAAAAAACAAGTTTTTCTTTGTTTCTGTTAAAATTTTTTGTAAATAAGTTTTCTTCTTCAATGATGGACACTGATATGGCTGCACTGACGGGCACTGATACGGTGGCACTGATGAGGTGGCACTGGTATGCGGCACTGATGGGCACTCATAGGTGGCACTGATGGGCACTCCTAGGTGGCATTGATTGGTACATATGGGTGGCACTGATGGGTACTTAAGGGTGGCACTGATGTGTGGCACTGATGGGCACTGATAGGTGGGCACTGATGGGTGGGCACTGACGGGTGGCACTGATAAAACATTGGGGGCATTGCTGGGCAAATCTGGGACATAATGGTGCCAATCAGTGCCCATTTGTGGGCACTGATTGGCACAGATTGGGCACATGTGGATGGCCATGGGGTACATACCTGGCCATCCACATGTTGCCCCCTTCCCTGGTGGTCCTAGTGGCGATCCCTGGTGGTCCAGTGTGGTGATCTGAGGAGGCTCTTTACCGAGATCTGTGTAGCGGTGTGTCAGACTGACACACCGCTCCACCGATCGCTGCGATGCGCACCCCCAGGGGCGCGCGGCGGCATGTTATCCTGCTGGACGTCATATGACGTCCAGTCAGGATAACAGAACCACTTCCCGGATGTCAATCTGCTATAGGGCGGGCGGGAAGTGGTTAAACTTTCCTCATTTACACAATGAAGTCTTCTCCATTGACAAATTGTTACAATGTTTATACTTAAGTTTCACTGCTAAAGAATGTTTTGATATATAAAAAATCGGGCTAACTTTACTGTTGTCTTATTTTTTAATTAAAAAAGATAAAAAAAAAATTCCCCCCCAAAAAAGTGCGCTTGTAAGACCGCAAATACGATGTGACAGAAAGTATTGCAATGCCCACCATTTTATTCTCTAAGGCAGGGATATGCGATTAGCGGACCTCCAGCTGTTGCAAAACTACAAGTCCCATCATGCCTCTGCCTCTGGGTGTCATGCTTGTGGCTGTCAGAGTCTTGCTATGCCTCATGGGACTTGTAGTTCTACAACAGCTGGAGGTCCGCTAATTGCATATCGCTGGCCTAGGGTATCTGAAAAAAAAAATATAAAATGTTTGGGGGTTCTAAGTAATTTTCTAGCAAAAAAAAAAAAAAAGATTTCATCTTGTCAACACAGAGCCTGAAAAATAGGCTCCGTCCTTAAGTGGTTAAATTATCCTCAGAACCCGTGTAATTCATATGTGTTCGGGTTTCAAAGGGATGAGGCGGTGTTTCTTCAGATACGGCGACCCGTCAGAATGTGTAACGGGAGTGACGGTCCATCGCCGCCATCTTGCTACACCTCGCACTCCTCCACAGTAAGGATACACTGAGAAGGGGGGAAAGCGGACATCTTGTTACACCCGCCGGAGTTTTGCATTTTTTCACTTATTTTTACCAGTAAAGTGAGTTTATATAGTGGAGTCCAGGACTTAGAACTCCGTCTGAATGTTTAGATGTTGAATTTTAAAAGCAGCGGCGAGCTGTGCTCATCTCACAGGATTGCTAATCTGACAGAAGTTCGCTGCTTTTAAAATTCAACATCTAAACATTCAGACGGAGTTCTAAGTCCTGGACTCCACTATATAAACTCACTTTACTGGTAAAAATAAGTTGAACTGCTTGCCATCAAATGACGGCGGGGCGGTGCGGCTCTGGTTCTGGGACACCGTCATATGACCGCGTCCCAGAACGGGCGCTCAGCCCCGATCTCTGTAAATCTCCGCGGCTCTTTAACCATGTGATCGGCTGTGTCCAATCACAGCGGGTCACATGTAAACACGGAGATGCCGGTAATCGGCCCTCCTCTCCTCACACTGACAGAGTGTGAGGAGAGGAGAGAAAATCAGCGGCATCTCCTCACAGGAAGACATCTTGGAATGTAATCAGGGCACTGATTGCAATATAGCGTCACCAATCAGTGCCCACTAGTGGCAGCAAGTGCCACCAATCAGTGCCCATTAGCAATGCCAGTCAATGCTGGCAATCATTGCCGCCTATCAGTGCCCATAAGTGTGGCATATTAGTGCCTCCTCATCAGTGCCCACCAGTTCAGCCTATCAGTGCCCATCAGTGAAGGAGAAAAGTTACTTAGTTACAAAATTTACTGACAGAAAAAAAAAAAAGTAAAAAACATTTTTTATTTTTGGTCTTTTTTTTTTTTTTTTTTTTGTAAAAAATAAAAATTCCAGCAGTGATTAAATACCACCAAAGGAAAGCTCTATTTGTGTGAAGAAAAATGATAAAACAATTTTGTTTTGGGTACAGTGTAGCACGACCACACAATTTTTCATTCAAAGTGAGACAGCGATGAAAGCTGGGAATTGGCCTGGGCAGGAAGGGGGTGTAAGTGCCCGGTAGGCAAGTTTTTAAAATGCAAAACTCTGGCGGGTGTAACAAGATGTCCGCTTCCCCCCCTTCTCAGTGTACCCTCACTGTGGAGAAGTGCGGGGGTGTAGCAAGATGGCGGCGACTAAATGTCACACATTCTGACGGGTTACCAAATCTGACGAAACACCGGCAACTCTAATGGAGGCGGCCATCTTGGTAGAGGCGGGGCAGCTTTGCCTCCCCATGTCTGAGCCTCCAGCAAGGAGAACATTGATCAGCACAGCAGTGATATCACCAAATCTGCTGGGAATAGAGAGGTCAGAGGAGGGAGCGCCATTCTTCCCACTGACACCAATGATGGGGGGCGGAGGGGTAGACAGAGAGAAGAAGAGGGGTATGGAAGGGAGGGGGGAGGGTTGATAGAGAGAAGTTGAAGGATATGTACACCCCACAATGATCTTCTCCCACTTGCTCTGTTATATGTCCCATTGTAAACGTTTTTTCGTATATTTGTTCATTAAATATAAAGAATCCTGCCAAAAACATGGCGCCCCGGTCACTTCCGGTGCCGCTCTCTGATCGGCTCTGATTGGTCACACACCTGTGTCGGAGGCTCCGCCCTTCTCCTGCTCCACCAGTCGGCTCAGCTCGGCGGTCGCCTCCCCCTGTAGCCGCTCCAGTCCGCCCAGCAGCCCCCGCAGAGTCCGCTCGCAGCTCACCCGGAACGGGCGCCGCCCGCCGTCCCTGCCCGTCAGCTCCGCGCTCACCTCCATGCTTTCCACGCTTCGTGACGTCGCGTGGGTCGGAGACCGAGAAGCCATCTTTGAGCCTGGCGCGACCTCATCAGACGGGGCGCCCGATGCCGACGGAACGCCGCGTCGTCACGACAGCGGCGCCGGAAGTGAGCGGCCCAGCCAACCAGCTCCGACGACTTCCGCCCGCCGGACCCGGAAGTGGCTTCTTTTCTCTTTCTGTTTTGCGGGATGGCGGCAAGTGGAGAGGAGAGGCAGGGAGAGAAGAGGAGCGCCGAGGAGGAGCCGGTCCTGTCCCTGCTGGATGTCCTGGAGGAGGACGACGCCCTGCAGGATGAGGCGTGTGCTGTGCTGGCGGGGAGTGACGCCGAGAAGTGCTCCTACCCCCAGGTACCTACCTACCTCCCATATATACCCACCTACCTCTTATATACCCACCTACCTCCTATATATATATATATATATATATATATACACACACACACCTACCTACCTCCTATATATATACACCTACCTCCTATATATATATACACCTACCTACCTCCCTTATATACCCACCTATCCACCATAGGAAAAGTGCTCCTACCCCCAGGTACCTACCTACCTCCCATATATACCCACCTACCTCTTATATACCCACCTACCTCCTATATATATATATATATATATATATATATATATATATACACACACACCTACCTACCTCCTATATATATATATACACCTACCTCCTATATATATACACACCTACCTACCTCCCTTATATACCCACCTATCCACCATAGGAAAAGTGCTCCTACCCCCAGGTACCCACCTATCTCCCTTATATATACCCACCTACCTCCCATATATACCCACCATAGGAGAAGTGCTCCTACCCACAGGTACCTACCTCCCATATATACCCACCATAGGAGAAGTGCTCCTACCCACAGGTACCTACCTACCTCCCATATATACCTACCTCCCATATATATACCCACCCTCCTCCTATATATATATATATATATATATATATATATATATATATATACCCACCATAAGAGAAGTGCTCCTACCCCCAGGTACCTACCTCCCTTATCTACCCACCTACCTCCCTTATATATACACCCACCTACCTCCCATATATATATACCCACCCACCTACCTCCCATATATATATATATATATATATATATATATATATATATATATATATATACCCACCATAGGAGAAGTGCTCCTACCCCCAGGTACCTACCTCCCATATATATACCCACCTACCATAGAAGAAGTGCTCCTACCCCCTGGTACCTACCTTCCTTTTATACCCACCTACCTCATGTACCCATCCTCCTCCCATATATAACCCCCAACCATAGAAGTGCTCCTACCCACTATATATATATATCCATCTACAAGGGCTGCAACTAACGTGGCCGGTTATTGTTTCGATTATTTGGTTAATAACCTTTAAAAAAAAGGTGTGGTGTATAATTTAGTTAATATATAAAGTTTAAAAAAAGGCAATTTTATTCTTAAATATCTCTATGCAGTGGTAAATATAAATAACCAACTATATGGTTAGGGAGCAAAATATCGAATCCACTCTGAGAATAACAGACAGAAGAGATATACTGTATATACTATTAGAGGAGATAGATACTGTATATACTATTAGAGGAGATAGATACTGTATATACTATTAGAGGAGAGATATACTATTAGAGGAGAGAGATATACTGTATATACTATTAGAGGAGAGATATACTGTATATACTATTAGAGGAGAGATATACTATTAGAGGAGAGATATATACTGTATATACTATTAGAGGAGAGAGATATACTGTATATACTATTAGAGGAGAGATATACTATTAGAGGAGAGATATATACTGTATATACTATTAGAGGAGAGATATATACTGTATATACTATTAGAGGAGAGATATACTGTATATACTATTAGAGGAGAGATATACTGTATATACTATTAGAGGAGAGATATACTGTATATACTATTAGAGGAGAGATATACTGTATATACTATTAGAGGAGAGATATACTGTATATACTATTAGAGGAGAGATATACTATTAGAGGAGAGATATATACTGTATATACTATTAGAGGAGAGATATATACTGTATATACTATTAGAGGAGAGATATACACTGTATATACTATTAGAGGAGAGATATACACTGTATATACTATTAGAGGAGAGATATACACTGTATATACTATTAGAGGAGAGATATACTGTATATACTATTAGAGGAGAGATATACTGTATATACTATTAGAGGAGAGATATACTGTATATACTATTAGAGGAGAGAGATATACTGTATATACTATTAGAGGAGAGAGATATACTGTATATACTATTAGAGGAGAGAGATATACTGTATATACTATTAGAGGAGAGAGATATACTGTATATACTATTAGAGGAGAGAGATATACTGTATATACTATTAGAGGAGAGATATACTGTATATACTATTAGAGGAGAGAGATATACTGTATATACTATTAGAGGAGAGAGATATACTGTATATACTATTAGAGGAGAGATATACACTGTATATACTATTAGAGGAGAGAGATATACTGTATATACTATTAGAGGAGAGATATACTGTATATACTATTAGAGGAGAGATATACTGTATATACTATTAGAGGAGAGAGATATACTATTAGAGGAGAGATATACTGTATATACTATTAGAGGAGAGAGATATACTGTATATACTATTAGAGGAGAGAGATATACTGTCTATACCAGGGGTCTCAAACTGGCAGCCCTCCAGCTGTTGCAAAACTACAAGTCCCATGAGGCATTGCAACACTGACAATTACAAGCACGACTCCCAAAGGCAGAGGCATGATGGGACTTGTAGTTTTGCAACAGCTGGAGGGCTGCCAGTTTGAGACCCCTGGTATATACTATTAGAGGAGAGGGAGATCCGGTATATACTATTAGAGGAGATATACTGTATATACTATTAGAGGTTGAATCTGGTATTTAAAGAAAAAAAAAAGTTAGACTGTTTTGCATATTTTCATACAGAACTGTAATATATTTTATACTGGCCATACAAAAACAATGTCTTCCTTCAAAAAAAAAATTTTAAGAACGTTCGTTTGATTTTCCAATCGTTAGTGAGGTCAAATCGACGTTCTTTTTCTACCACAGTGACGGGAAAATTGAGAAATAATACAAAACTTCTTGGTGAGAGGAATTCTCAGTGTTTGTGGTTTTCATTCAGAAATGACATTCATTTTAAAACTGAATGTTAAAAGCAAGAGAAAGTTTCAAACAACAACATTCCTTCATTCAGCGAATGTACAAAGATGTTTTGTCTGAATATCCTCATCTGGGAATTGATCCGTGTGGCCAGAATAGGGCTCACTTATGCAGTTTGCTTTTGATCTGTTTCTGCAGTGATTTTTGCTGTGCGTTTTGATTTTTGCCCACGAGATTTTGCTGTGATTTGCGTTTTTGCATTTTTTAATTTTTTTTTTTTGGCCAATTTGAAAATCAAATTTCTGCAAAAACGCACGACATGCTTTTCTGCAGCTTCTCTATTGAAGTCTATTGAAACAAAAAAAAGAACCGTTTTGCATTGAAAAAAGTCCCTGACCCTTTCCAAATACGCAGCAGCTGAAAAAAAAATGTGAACAGGTCCCACAGGAAACCATGTTAACTGTAGTGTGTTTCTGCAAAAATCACTAAAAAACACATAGATGTGAACCAGGTCTAAGATGTTTAGTAACATAATGGGGTTAAAAAAACTAAAATTAGCCCTTTATAGTACAAAAAGAGAAAATAATCGTTACTATAAGGGGTTTATTTATACTGTGGAACAGTGAAAGTAAATAGATTCTCTCTCTCTCTCTCTCTCTCTCTCTCTATCCATCTCTCTCTCTCTCTCTCTCTCTATCCATCTCTCTCTCTCTCTCTCTCTCTATCCATCTCTCTCTCTCTCTCTCTCTCTCTATCCATCTCTCTCTCTCTCTCTATATCTCTATCCATCTCTCTCTCTCTATATCTCTATCCATCTCTCTCTCTCTCTCTCTCTCTATCCATCTCTCTCTATCCATCTCTCTCTATCCATCTCTCTCTATCCATCTCTCTCTATCCATCTCTCTCTATCCATCTCTCTCTATCCATCTCTCTCTATCCATCTCTCTCTCTATCCATCTCTCTCTCTATCCATCTCTCTCTCTCTCTCTCTATATCTCTATCCATCTCTCTCTCTCTCTCTATATCTCTATCCATCTCTCTCTCTCTCTCTCTCTCTATCCATCTCTCTCTATCCATCTCTCTCTATCCATCTCTCTCTATCCATCTCTCTCTATCCATCTCTCTCTATCCATCTCTCTAAGTAGGATAAAGGAGGATTCTAATTAGGAGTCAGACATGAAGCTATATGAAGGGATATATTTTGTAGTAAAGTAGTACTAAAAGCTGAGCCTTTTTTTCATGGATATGATCTCTCTCAGAGGTGCTGCTACCCACAGATACCATATATGATATATACCTACCTACCCACCATATGAGAGGTGCTTATACCCTCGGATACCTACCATATATACCCCATAGTACATGTCTACCTGTTAATGTACACAGGAGCTTTGGACCTCCTCAGTTATCTACCCCATATATATACTCCCATATAACCCTCAGTTATATCCTGTATGTGTTCCCACCATTATATGGAAAGTGACCCTGACAAGTGCCTGTGTGTCTGATACCTGAAGCCCCCCCCAATGCCACCCATCCCCCCCATATGTGGGAACACTCCTCCCTGATACCTGGATCATCCTGCACAGTAATCCCACATCCACAGCACTCAGACAAGTGGGGACCCCCCCCCCCCCCAATTGTTTCCATCAGGGGTGTCCAACCTTTTGACCTTCCTGGGCCACATTAGCAGAATCCGACCATGCAGCATTTACTTCCCCTGCTGCTGGGGCTTTTGCAAACATGGCCGCCCCCCCCCCCCCCCCCCCAGCCATGCATTTGCCTGACTTGTCAATGTAGGATGCCACTACTGCTGTGTTAACACGGCATCCCCAGCGCCCCTACAGACGTGCATTTGGCTGGCTTATCAATGTTTGCTCTTGCACAGCATCTCTACAGACATGCATGGGCTGGGCTTGTCTGTGTCGCCTGCCGTGGCTCTGTGTGCACAGCATCCCCCAGCGTCCCTCCAGACAAGCATTTGCCTGGCTTGTCAATGTATGCTGCCCCGGCTGCTGTGTTTGCATGGCATCCACGGACATGCATGGGCTAGGCCACTATGTGTGCATGGCATTCCTGGCATCTCTACAGATGTGCATGAGCCAGGCTTGTCTGTGCCGGCCGTCGTGGCTGCTATGACTGCCCCCCCCATTTCTGACAATCTTATTATATTTGTGTATATTGTGTCCTTGCAGGGCTATGTGAAGAGACAAGCACTGTACGCCTGCAGTACCTGCACTCCAGATAAAGAGGAGCCTGCCGGGATATGTCTGGCCTGTACATACAAGTGTCATGAAGGCCACGACCTGTTTGAGCTCTACACCAAGAGGTACCCCTCCCCCACCCCCCAAACCCTCCTATATAATGAGAGCCTTTCGCCCGCCCTCTGCTCTCCCTCTGTGTAATTAACGTGTTTCTTTTGTTTTCTGCAGGAACTTTCGCTGCGATTGTGGAAATGCCAAATTTAAACAGCTGGAGTGCAAGTTATATCCGGTACGTACCGACATTTATAATGTTATCAGACACCTGCTATATTTATCTATGGTGGAGGGACGTCAGGCTTTATAATGAGGACAAGTGGATAAGTAGTGCTGGACTCTGGGGCTGCTCTATTTGTTTTCCTATCCCATGGTACTGGTAGTGGTGTTTGTACAAGTTATCTGATTCCCACACCTCCTCTGGTTTGTAGTGTAACCAGTTGAGCTCCAGAGCAATTTTTTTCATTTTTCGCATATATGTAAAAAGTTTCATTTTTGGCAATAAAATGACTTAAAGCGGAGTTTCACTAAAAAAAAAAATTTTAGATGTCAGCAGCTGCAAATACTGCAGCTGCTGACTTTTAAAATAAGGACACTTACCTGTCCCGGGGTCCAGCGATGTCGGCACCCGAGACCAAGCCGTCCCTCGATCCTTGGGTGCTGCCGCCGCCATTCTCACTGAGGGAATCAAGAAGTGAAGCCTTGCGGCTTCACTGCCCGGTTCCCTACTGCGCATGCGCGAGTCGCGCTGCGCGTCTACACTGGTCCCCGTTGTGTTGTGGGAACTGTGTATTTCCCACAACACAACGGGGGTGGGCGGGGAGTCTGCGGCTAGCTATACCCGGAAGTGGGTGCAGATACCTGTATTATACAGGTATCTGCACCCCCCCTCCCCCCTGAAAGGTGCCAATTGTGACACTGGAGGGGGGGAAGAATCCGATGAGCGGAAGTTCCACTTTAGGGTGGAACTCCGCTTTAAAGCGGAGTCCTGCCGGTTTAAAAAAAAAAAAAAAAAAGCAGCTGCTGACTTTTAAAATATGGACACTTACCTATCCAGGGCAACCGCGATGTCGGCACCCGAAGCCGATCCGTCCGTCGGCTCCAGGTGGAGGCGCCGCCATCTGCGGTAAGGGAATCAGGAAGTGAAGGCCTTGTGGCTTCACAGCCTGGTTCCCTACTGCGCGAGTCTCGCTGCGCAATTCCACTGGTCCCTGCTATCTTCTGGGACCGGTGTCTCCCAGAAGACAGCGGGCGGGGGGAACGGAGGAGGCGCCGGATATAGCATAGATATCCGCGGATATTGCGACTATCTATGCCCGGAAGTGGGAGCAAATACCTGTATTAGACAGGTATCTGCCCCCCCCCCCCACTGAAAGGTTCCAAATGTGACACCGGAGGGGGGTAGGATTCTGAAAAGTGGAAGTTCCATTTTTGGGTGGAACTCCGCTTTAAACCCTCCCCCCTCCCAGAACATTACATATTTTTTTTTTTTTGAAAGCAGAAGCCCTGTAGAATAAAAAGGGGATAGTTGCAAATTTTTATGTCACATTTACGCAACTGTTTATTACATTTTAATTTTCAGGACACAAATATAACAAAATTTAATTTTAGTGCAAAAACTCACAATATAAAACACACTTTTAGTTGATTTTAAAAGATGAGGTTGCATCAAGTGAATAGATAACCCAACATTCCATGTCTTAAAATTGTGTGCCCCCGCGATATCGCCAAATACAATGGTGCCAAAAATCACCATTAGGTGACGCTTTAAAGGCCTTTTATATTTTTTTTTAATTTTTCAAACTTCATATGTATGAAAAGTTTGAGATATAGATATGTATATGTGTGTGTGTGTGTGTGTATATGTATGTGTGTGTATGTGTATGTATGTATGTATGTATGTATGTGTATATATATATATATATATATATATATATATATATATATATATATATATATGAGATAGATAGATATCTACTTTTTTTTTCTAACTTTTCTTTTATTTCTGTTTGTTTTTACTTGGTACCACAAGGAGTTAATAAACCCCTATGTGATAATATTGGGCAGGTGACAGGTACTCTTTTTATGGAGACATTAGCAGACCCCAATGTTTCCCCTACCCTTCACACCATCTAGCTAAGCACAGATCGGCTTGGTTAGAAGTGTTCTCTGGCTGTACTGGCCAGGAAATAGTGCATCTGAAACCAGAAGTGACATCACTTCCGGTTTCATTGTTTGCATGTGAGATCGAGGCATGGGAGCACTTTTTATTTTTTTTAATTTGTATTTCTTTTATTTTGCATTTTTACACTGTCGCTTTTAATTATTTATTTTTTTGGATCACTTTTATTCCTATTGCAAGGAATGTGAACAACCCCTTGTAATAGTAATAAGGAATACAGGTCTTCTTTATGGAGAGATCTGGGGACTAAAAGACCCCAAATCTCTTCCTAACCTGCAAAAGAACAAAAAAAAAAAATAAAAATTTTTTTTGATATTCTGCTATATATATATATATATATATATATATATATATATATATATATATATATATATATATATATATTTACATCCACTTCCAAAGCTGATCTACTCTGATCGCTTTAGAAAAAAAAAATATTTTCTGTCAGCCTAGACTGGAAGTGACATCATGACGTCGCTCTGGTCCTCCAAAGCCATAGAGTTAACCAAAGAGTGCTAACTCTTTGATCACCTATGGGAGCAGCTGGCCTCACCGTTGGATCGTTTCTCGGGTGAACCGACAGAAACGATGACCAGTGAGCCTCAGCAGGAGAGGGGTATTGGCTTCAGTCATAATACCGGTAAACCACTTGCAGACCGCAACGTATACAGGGGATTTTATTTTAGAGCGGTGATGTAATTTAGGATGAGTGTGGTGGGATTGGCTGCATGCAATTGGTGAGTCTATTATTGTGATCTGTTTTGTCTTACAGGATAAAGAGAAGAAAAACCTGGCTAATAATTACAATGACAATTTCTTTGGCTTGTACTGCACATGTAAGAGACCGTATCCCGATCCTGAGGACGAGGTGAGCACGTTGTCAAGTTCTTCCACTATCTTTTACACTCCATTCACACTCATGCGACTTAAAAAATTGTGTGACTTTGATGCCATTTTGTTGCGACTCTGACTTTTCATATCATGCAGATGCAACTTTCATGTGTCTTTTGAGGGTTTACATTGAAGTCTTTGGCCCTCATATCACATGAACGTCAGACCAAAGTAGCGCAGGAACTACTTTAAATTCACTGCTACCTTAAGTCGCCCAGATATGAACAGTACTCATTGGGAAACGTGGGGTGTGACTTGCTATGCAAATTTGGGACCCAATTATTATTCAGGGTGAATCTGCACTGTTTTAGACCCCATACACAGATTTTCTGCAGATTTGTTTTCTTCAGATTTATCAAAATCATGTAGTGTAATGGTCTGCCTGATTGCATACAAATTGAAACTCTTAAGGTTTGACCTCATATTATATGGTTTTGTTAAATCTGAAGACAAAAATCTAATAGTGTGTATGGGGTCTAATACCAGAATTTATCATATGATTTTTGTCTCTTACAGACCCCAGATGAGATGATCCAGTGTGTAGTGTGTGAGGACTGGTTTCATGGCAGAGTAAGTGCTGAGTTCTTTACATTCTTTGAGCCACTTATTTAGATATGTCGTCTTGGTCTGTTGTCCTGTAAACTTTGGTGTCTTGGATAATACCATTATAATATTTGAACCCTTTTTGTAGACTAATAACACCAGAATTTCCCTCAGGATTTAACCATGAGAAAGTGTATCCCCTTTACAGTTAAAAGGAATTTAAAAACTTTTTTTTTTTTTTTTTTTTTTATAGCGAGGGCTGAAATTTCCATGAACAATGCAAATTTTTACTGTATCGCTAAAAACCATCAACAGTCTAATTTTACAATTGCATTTTTTTTTTTTGCAGCACCTAGGGGCAGTTCCACCAGAGCACGTTGAGTTTCATGAGATGGTGTGCCAGGGCTGTATGGATCGCTGTTCTTTTCTTTGGGCCTACACTGCCAAGTTAGGAGGTAAGAACTGCATTCTCAGTGATGTCACTGGTCTCTAGTGATTGGATAGACTGCTGATGTCACCGGTCTGTAGTGATTGGATAGACTGCTGATGTCACCCGTCTGTAGTGATTGGATAGACTGCTGATGTCACCGGTCTCTAGTGATTGGATAGACTGCTGATGTCACCGGTCTCTAGTGATTGGATAGACTGCTGATGTCACAGGTCTCCAGTGATTGGCTGCATTCTCAGTGATGTCACCGGTCTCTAGTGAACAGGTAGGTTGCCTTCATTGAATATCTTGTGTTTGCTTGCAGTTCCTGGTGTCACCAAGATTACCAAAGCAGAAACAGAACATGAAGATGTTAAAGTTGATGATTGTCCTACGGAAACGGCTAACACTCAGAATGGACTAACAATAAAAAGTGAAGAAGTAAAGGTGGAAATAGCAAAGCTGCCAGAAGTGAAGGAGGAAGTGAAGGAGGAAGTGAAACCAAGCTGTCCATCCACCAGCAGTGATCAGGTAATTCCCAGCCTACAGCAGGCTCATCTGCCTATAAACAGTCCAATGTGCATCCGCTTAATATATGCTTACAGGCACCAGAGTCAGCCGGTGTAGACACAGAACTGAATGTTTGTGACTCCTTTGAGATTTTCCATCCCTTCCTAGTCCTTTGTCTGCTCCTATGTCACTGGACAGGATATGAAGTGAACCCTTCTAAATGGGAACACAGACTGCAATAAAATGTTCTAAAGCTTCCACACTCAGTCCAAAACTTAAAAGAACTTTCTCTAAGCGTCTTCCAGGGCAGCCATGAGACCTATGGCTTCTCTTACCAAGACAGAAACATGTTTATGCCCACTGGATAAAAGGGCGGTCCTCCAGGCCCCATGTCAGTATTGGTGTTTCCTCCGGACGGGGACGGGGGGGTTGTAACATGTTTCCTGGAACTGGTTCCCATAGGTCTCATAAGTGTGGCGATTGTCCCAGGTCCCAGAGCGGCACATCCATTGGGGGAGTAGGTTTGTGGCTGCTGTCCCTGCTTCTCAGTGTATGGGGAATGCCAGCACCGCAGTGTACGCCTGAGCTCCTGTCCGCGAGCCGCATGGTGGCAGTCGGCTTGTTTTCCCTGTTAAACAGCCTGGCTGGAGTGTGCAGTAGAAGAGAGGAAGCCGTGCGCGTGGAGGGGCAGAACTTATGTGTTCCAATCTGGCCCACAGGAAGTACCCGACGGGGTCACATCCGGGGACATGTGACGTTATCAGTAGGCGTCGGAGACCCTAGTTCCTGTTTCTAAAACAGCGTGAACAGGGACGCTAGGAGGCTGGTATTTGAAAAAGTGAAACCCAGCAGAGGCTGCTGACCACTACAGGGGCAGGATGGACTCCTCTGCAATACCTGCACAGGCAGCAGAAGCAGGCCCTAACACCAGCACCTCACAGGTAAGCCTGAAGTGCATTTTACTTTCTTGCATATCCTGTGAGTGTTCTCCCCCTTGTAACCAGTAGGGGCTAGGTGAAGGGGACACGTTTTCCTTTCCTCCTGCCCCAGGTGTTATGGAGTGTATGTTGCGTAAAATTCATTGGTCATTTGTTCTTTTGCAGGCCAAGACTCAAGACAAGGCACAAGCGCAGCCACCAAAAAGGAAGCAAATTAGGCAAAGCCGTTTTCTACACCTGTATAGATAAGTTAAGGATGACCCGGTAGTCTCCTGTCAGAAAATGCTGACTTCTGTTAGAGATGAGCTTATGTCTACGTTTAGCTCGTTTAAAACTGATAAGCTTCAAGTCCCCTTAGAGGTTCCATCTCCGGTCCTAGCACTCCACAGCAGAGTGCGAAGAGTGAAGACTGAGGCTGAAGCCAGATCTGCCCTTTCTTCTCTGGAAGAATCGGGGTCAGATAAAGGGCCCAGGGATAGAGAAATCCGCAAAGGGCTCGAGGTATAAGTTATCATTGGAAGATGTAGATGACTTCTTAAAGGCTATCTATATGACACTTGATATAGAAGAGGAGAGAAGGTACAATTGTCTAAACATGATCTTATGTACAAAGGTTTGCATAAAAAAAAAAAAGGCTAGAGTTTTTCCCATGCATAGTTCCCTTCTTGATACTATCAAGCTGGAGTGGGAAAATCCAGAGAGAAAACCTTTCTTTTCCGGTAACCTAAAAAGGTTTCCATTTGAAGAGGACACAGCGCAGCCATGGAACAAAAATCCTAAATTAGACGCACCTCTTTCAAAAGTTTAAAAAAAACTCGGACCTAGGGTTTGACGCTATGGGCACTCTTAGGGATCCGATGGATAAAAGAGGAGATGTCCTTCTTCACAGAGCTTGGGACTCAGCCATTGGGAATCTTAAACCAGCTCTGGCCTCCATTTGTGTAGCCAGAAATTTAGAAGTATGGTTGACACAAATACAAACACATTTGTTGGCAGGTACCTCCTAGAGAACAGATTCTGAAATCTTTCCCTCTTTCGTGCAGTGGGGTTTTTTGACTGATTTTTCCGCAGAGTCGCTAAGAATGAAAGCTAGGACCTCAGCCTTGGTGAATTCAGCCAGAAGAAGCCTATGGCTTAAAACCTGGTCAGGTGACGCTGCCTCAAAGTTACACCTATGTGGGCTTCCCTTAACAGGCGATCATCTTTTTGGCCCAAGTCTGCAAGAAGCGCTGGAACGCACGGCCGATAGACAAAAGGCCTTTCCAGAAAACGAGAGAAAGCCAACAGCCAGAAAGTTTTCTTCGTGGCCAAAGTAGGCAGCAAGGTCCTAGAGAAAGGGACAATAGGCCCAAAAAGCATTGGGCAGGGCACAAGGGCAAAGGTAGAGGGGGCGTCTTGTTTAACCCTCCAACAACCCACCAAGCCACAGTGACTTGTGTCTCCCAGTGGGAGGAAGATTGAGGGCTTTTCTCCCACAGTGGGCAGCAATTGCCTCAAGTCCATTTATCCTGGACCAAGTGACCAGTGGGTACAGGCTGAAATTTTCTTGCCAGCCACCAGAGTGATTATTGGTCACCTTCCCTCCCCAAGACCGGGTAAAAGCGAGGGCCCTGGGTCTCCAAATCGGAGACTTGATAGATCAAAAGGTCCTGATCCCGGTTCCCAGGTCGGATCAGGGCAAGGGATTTTATACCCACATATTTGTCATCAGAAAGCCTTAGGGAAATTATCGGCTTATCCTGAACCTCGGTCTATAAAAACGTTCAATCGGGTACAAGCACTTTCGTATGGAGACGGTGTTCTCAATCAAAAACCTGCTTTACCCGAACTGCTTCATGGCCAGTTTGGATTTGAGGGATGCCTATCTGCACATCCCTATTCATCCAGCCTTCCAAAGATTCTTGAGACTAGCGGTCAACAGAGATTTGGCAATTTCAAGCCCTCCCCTCTCGTCTCTCCTCGGCCCCACGCATATTTACAAAGGTGTTGGGGAAGGCGCTGGCTCCGCTAAGGTTAAAGGCGATAACTATTATCCCTTACCTGGATGACCTCCTAGTGGTGGCAGAGTCATACTAAAAGTTATTAGCGGATCTCGAGACCGTACAGGACTTCAATGTCTAGACTGGTGAAAAAAAACAAAGAGAAGTCTTCCTTAATTAAGACCCAGAAAGTGACAAATATCTGGGATACAAATTTTGCTCAGTAGACCAAAAAGTTTTTTTTCTCCCGCAGGAAAAAGGCTCAAGAATGATGTAAACAATGTCAGATTTACAGACCGCAGACAGACAGACAGTCGGTCTCGCTGAGAGAAGTTTCAAGAGCAGTGCATGACCTCTTGCTTTCCCGCAATGCCATGGGCAAGATTTCATCAACGCCCATTACAGCTGTTTCTACTAAGCAACTGGGACGAAGACGCAATTTCCCTGGAATCAAGGGTCCTGTTACCCTCCAGGGTAAAAAGAAGCTTGTGGTGGTAAAGGACGCACCTTCACCTAACAAGAGGTCTACCGTGGTCCATTCCTATACCCCAGAGGATCACAACGGATGCGAGTTCCTGGGGATGTGGAGCTCATCTCAGCAACACAATGGCGCAGGGAGAATGGTCCTCAAGGGAAGCAAGAGCTTCATCGAATCAGAGAGAGCTTCTAGCGGTTCAGAAAGCCTTGCAGGTATTTCAGATGGAAATCAGGGGTCACAACCTCCAGATTCTATCCGACAATATCGCTACTATTGCGTACCTCAACAAACAGGGAGGTGCGAGGAGTCGGATACTTCAATCTATCGCCCAGGAGATTTTATCATGGGCAGAAGGGAATCTAGCCTCAATTACAGCAGTGCACCTGAAGGGGACACAAAACTGTCTGGTAGATTATCTCAGCCACTACCGGGTATGTCGAGACAATTGGTACCTTCGTCCCTAAATCTTTGCGGGTTTCGCCAACAGATGGGGATGTCCCGAAGCGGACCTGTTCGCAGGTCAGAACAATTGCAAGACAGAGAAGTTCTTTTCTCTGAGCCCAGCAGATTAATCATTGGGTATCGATGCTCTGAGGAATCTGTGGCCATACGGCCTCTGTTACGCCTTCCCGCTGATCAGGCTAATTCCGGAAGTTTTTTCTAGAAGAAACAGATCTTATCCTAATAGCCCCTTTTTGGCCCAAGAGGGCATGATTTTTCCTTGTTACAAACTCTGGTCTCAGAGCCTCCACTGAGTCTTCCGAAGAGAGAAGACTTATTATCGCAGGGTCCAGTGTCACACCCACAGTTTAAGTTTTCCTTAAACTTGACGGCCTGGTATCTGAAGAAAACATACTAAGCACCCAGGGGTTCTCTGAGAAAGTAGTTAAGACCCTGGTAAATTGCAGAAAACCGTTCACTGGAGCATATATTCCAAGGTCTGGAAGAAATTTAACTCCTGGTTATCTGAACTCATGATGGTGCTTCAATTTTGGATTTTTTTTTTTCAAGAGGGTGTCGACAAAGGTCTTTCAGTTAGTTCTTTAAAGGTACAGGCGGCAGCGATCCGTGTTTTTCTCCAATTTTCTCTCTTGGAAAATCCCACTACAGCTTAATTCTTTAAATCAATTTCTAGGTCCAGGCCAGTAGTGGTTAGAAGTTGTCCAGCCTGGGACCTGTCCCTGGTCCTTCAAACTCTGGTAGAATTCCCTTTGAGCTCCTAGCCTAGAGGATACCTCTGTTAAATTACTTACCTTAAAAACAATTTTCCTTGTGGCAATTATCTCAGCTCGTAGGATAAGTGAGATACTGGCCCCTTTCATTGATGGAGCCTTTCCTCACAATTTTTGAGGATCGGATTGTTTTGAAAACGGATCCAAGATTTCTGCCTAAAGTCGCCAGGACATTTTACAGATCCCAGGACATTGTACTGCCAACCCTTTTGTAGTTCGCCAAAGGGCGACCAAGAAAGAAAATGTAGTTTTTTTTTTTTTAGACGTTAGAAGAATTCTTCTCGTCTACTTTGAGGTCACCAAGACCTTTAGAAAAACAGACGCCTTGTTTGTCCTCTTTTTCAGGAGCACACAAGGGAAACCGTGCATCTAAAGCCATATTGGCTAGATGGATAAAGCAAGCTATTTCTGAAACGTACGAAATTAGGGAAGTTCCTCCGCCTTTTGTCACTGCGCACTCAACAAGAGCCTTGTCTGCGTTTTGGGCTGAAAGGGCTGGAGCCTCACCGAAACAAATTTGCAAGGCTGCCACATGGTCCAGTTTTTCGACCTTCATTAAACATTATCGCCTGGATCTCCTATCTGCTCAGGAGCAGGCGTTTGGTGGTAAGGTCCTTCAGGCAGTTGTCCCTCCCTAGACTGGTAAGTTCTAGCTCATCGTCTCATGGCTGTCCTGGAAGACGCTTAGAGAAAAGTTGAGTTAGACTTACCGGTAAGAGTCTTCCAGGACAGCCGGATTCCCACCCGGTTTTGTCTTATAGTTATGTGTATTATGCATATGTTTTTACAGGTACTTCCTACGGTTCTCAAAAATTGCTGACATGGGGCCTGGAGGAAAGCCCTTTTATCTGGTGGGGGGTTAACATGTTTCCTGTCCTGGTAGGAGTAGCCCAAGGTCTCATGGCTGTCCTGGAAGACTCTTAGAAAAGGAGTTACCGGTAAGTCTAACTCTGCTTTTTGGCTGGAGTTGAGACTTTAACTTTTAAATACCCTTTCTGCATTGAGGTCTCACAGTTCTAAGAAATCGACACTGAAAACTGATCTGCAGATTTTTATACACAGTAGCTGGTGTGTTCAGTCTGGTTTTTATCCTCCTTTATTGTTTTACAGAAATATTGTAATGGTGAATCGTCTCAGGCTGTAAGGACAGAAAAAAAATTCCACGCTGCGTGCAGACTTGAAGAATACGGAAAAGTCCAGGGGCCCGCCACGAACGCTGCCACCTACTGGCCAGGCAACTGGCGCAGTCAACTCTGCAGATGTGCAGAATGCATGGTATACATGAATGATGTTTTATATGCTGAAAAAAAAAAAAAAAATCTGTGCACGTGTGCTGCTCTTTCTTTGTGATCCGGGAGCGGAGATGGGACTGCGGAACACTGTGTGTCAATAGACACACATACACAGTGCTGCTTGAGATCGAGCCCGCATGAGTGCCCCCACAGCAAGCAGGACAGGTTCTCTTTATGGGGAGATGTGGGGTCTATAAGACCCCACATCTCTCCTCCAGGCTGGAAAGCCTTCGATTAAAAAAAAAAAATTTACGATCTCAGGCTTTCCAGCCGAGTCCCCGGCATTGTTTTCTTCCGCCAGTCCGTATGTGACGTCGCACCCAGGCCCCCAAGAGTTAGACTGCCTGTGACCATCTGTGCCTTGGAAATCTCTATGGCTGACTTCCGCCGGTGGTGGATTCCTTCTCCGATCGCACGGGCGAGCTGGGAGAAGCGCTGGGGGGGCGATGGGAGGGGGGGTTGGGAACGTCCCCTCCCGCTGCCTGTAAGAACAATCAAGCGGCTGAACAGCCTCTACGATTGTTCTTACGATGAATGGAATCGCCGGCTGAAAAAAAAAAGAAAAAACGCTATCTGAATGAGGCATGTAGCTGCACCCATCATTCAGATATCACCACTGAAAGCCCAAGATGTCATCTAAG
>NC_133336.1:17668074-17717230 GCF_042186555.1 Aquarana catesbeiana
GGGGGGCCCCGTCTGGAGCCGTCACCTCCTGGGGGGGGCCCCGTCTGGAGCCGTCACCTCCTGGGGGGGGCCCCGTCTGGAGCCGTCACCTCCTGGGGGGGGCCCCGTCTGGAGCCGTCACCTCCTGGGGGGGGGCCCCGTCTGGAGCCGTCACCTCCTGGGGGGGGCCCCGTCTGGAGCCGTCACCTCCTGGGGGGGGCCCCGTCTGGAGCCGTCACCTCCTGGGGGGGGGGCCCCGTCTGGAGCCGTCACCTCCTGGGGGGGGGCCCCGTCTGGAGCCGTCACCTCCTGGGGGGGGCCCCGTCTGGAGCCGTCACCTCCTGGGGGGGGCCCCGTCTGGAGCCGTCACCTCCTGGGGGGGGCCCCGTCTGGAGCCGTCACCTCCTGGGGGGGGCCCCGTCTGGAGCCGTCACCTCCTGGGGGGGGGCCCCGTCTGGAGCCGTCACCTCCTGGGGGGGGCCCCGTCTGAGCCGTCACCTCCTGGGGGGGGCCCCGTCTGGAGCCGTCACCTCCTGGGGGGGGGCCCCGTCTGGAGCCGTCACCTCCTGGGGGGGGGGGCCCCGTCTGGAGCCGTCACCTCCTGGGGGGGGCCCCCGTCTGGAGCCGTCACCTCCTGGGGGGGGCCCCGTCTGGAGCCGTCACCTCCTGGGGGGGGCCCCGTCTGGAGCCGTCACCTCCTGGGGGGGGCCCCGTCTGGAGCCGTCACCTCCTGGGGGGGGCCCCGTCTGGGAGCCGTCACCTCCTGGGGGGGGCCCCGTCTGGAGCCGTCACCTCCTGGGGGGGGCCCCGTCTGGAGCCGTCACCTCCTGGGGGGGGCCCCGTCTGGAGCCGTCACCTCCTGGGGGGGGCCCCGTCTGGAGCCGTCACCTCCTGGGGGGGGGCCCCGTCTGGAGCCGTCACCTCCTGGGGGGGGCCCCGTCTGGAGCCGTCACCTCCTGGGGGGGGGCCCCGTCTGGAGCCGTCACCTCCTGGGGGGGGCCCCCGTCTGGAGCCGTCACCCTCCTGGGGGGGGGGCCCCGTCTGGAGCCGTCACCTCCTGGGGGGGGGCCCCGTCTGGAGCCGTCACCTCCTGGGGGGGGCCCCGTCTGGAGCCGTCACCTCCTGGGGGGGGCCCCGTCTGGAGCCGTCACCTCCTGGGGGGGGCCCCGTCTGGAGCCGTCACCTCCTGGGGGGGGCCCCGTCTGGAGCCGTCACCTCCTGGGGGGGGCCCCGTCTGGAGCCGTCACCTCCTGGGGGGGGCCCCGTCTGGATCAGTCACCTCCTGGGGGGGCCCCGTCTGGAGCCGTCACCTCCTGGGGGGGGCCCCGTCTGGATCAGTCACCTCCTGGGGGGGCCCCGTCTGGATCAGTCACCTCCTGGGGGGGCCCCGTCTGGATCAGTCACCTCCTGGGGGGCCCCCGTCTGGAGCTGTCACCTCCTGGAAGTGATGGGCCCCCCATGGATCTGGGGTGTCACTCACTCTGTACAGAAGATCGTACAATCTGGTTGCATCATGTGTGGGAACTAAAAGCTGATAGGCTGCCATATGTCACCCTTCCCCCTCTTCTGCACACAGCCCCCTGCCCCCCATTACCTGTCTCTCCCGCTCTCCGTGCCCCTCAGCCGGTGTCTCCGCACTTCCCTCTCATCTCTGCCCTCATGGGAGCTTCCCAGACCCGGACCGGAAGTGGCTGACCCGCACCGGCCATCTTTACTGCGGGCGGAACAACTTCCGCCAATCTCTGGGCGGAGCCCAGCTCAGGAATGACAGCGCTCACTGGACACGCCTTCCTGCGCCCTCCACCAAAATGGCGGCCTATGTTTCAAGGATGTGGAGAGTGAGGCGGAAGTGACGTAAGGGTTCGGCTGAGGCCTCTCCTGTGGTGAAGATGAGATGCTTCCGGGGTCTCTGTGTGGGGTTTATATTGAGACTGAAGCTAATGGACATTCTTAGGTAATGACCCCTCCCCCCATGTGTACAATACATAGGACCTTACACAGGTTCTCCATACCCCGAAATGTATGAGGATTTACTCAGACAGCTGTGTACTTCTGATTGGCCGACCGCTGTCACATGATCCTCCCGAACCGGAAGTACCGGGCACTTCCTGCAACATAGGGTGGGGGCGGGGATTACCCATTACAATGTCACTGTGCTAGAAAACAGAGCTCCCCCTACTGGTGACCCTACAGAGCTCCCCTTACTGCTGAATGTACAGAGCTCCCCCTACTGGTGACCCTACAGAGCTCCCCCTACCGGTGACCCTACAGAGCTCCCCCTACTGGTGATCCTACAGACCTCCCTCCACCGGTGACCCTACAGAGCTCCCTCTACTGGTGACCCTACAGAGCTCCCCCTACTGGTGATCCTACAGACCTCCCTCCACCGGTGACCCTACAGAGCTCCCTCTACTGGTGACCCTACAGAGCTCCCCCTACTGGTGATCCTACAGACCTCCCTCCACCGGTGACCCTACAGAGCTCCCCCTACCGGTGACCCTACAGAGCTCCCCTTACCGGTGACCCTACAGAGCTCCCTCAACCGGTGACCCTACAGAGCTCCCCCTACCGGTGACCCTACAGAGCTCCCCCTACTGGTGAATGTACAGACCTCCCTCCACCGGTGACCCTACAGAGCTCCCTCTACTGGTGACTAAGGATGAGCTCCGGCGTGTTCGCATGGCGCACGTGCCGAGCCCGCCAGGAAGTCGGCACGGCGCAGCGCTAATCACAGGCAGGGAGACATTTCCCGATCTCTGCAGCCGCACATCGGAAAATGTCTCACTGCTTGTGATTAGCGCTGCCCCGTGCCGACTTCCTGGCGGGCTCGGCACGTGCGCCATGCGAACACGCCGGAGCTCATCCCTACTGGTGACCCTACAGAGCTCCCCTACCGGTGACCCTACAGAGCTCCCCCTACTGGTGAATGTACAGACCTCCCTCCACCGGTGACCCTACAGAGCTCCCTCTACTGGTGACCCTACAGAGCTCCCTCTACCGGTGACCCTACAGAGCTCCCCCTACTGGTGAATGTACAGACCTCCCTCCACCGGTGACCCTACAGAGCTCCCTCTACTGGTGACCCTACAGAGCTCCCCCTACCGGTGACCCTACAGAGCTCCCTCTACTGGTGACCCTACAGAGCTCCCTCTACTGGTGACCCTACAGAGCTCCCCATACCGGTGACCCTACAGAGCTCCCCCTACCGGTGACCCTACAGAGCTCCCTCTACCGGTGACCCTACATAGCTCCCCCTACCGGTGGCCCTACAGAGCTCCCCCTACCGGTGACCCTACAGAGCTCCCCCTACCGGTGACCCTACAGAGCTCCCCCTACCGGTGACCCTACAGAGCTCCCCCTACTGGTGAATGTACAGACCTCCCTCCACCGGTGACCCTACAGAGCTCCCCCTACTGGTGAATGTACAGACCTCCCTCCACCGGTGACCCTACAGAGCTCCCTCTACTGGTGACCCTACAGAGCTCCCCCTACCGGTGACCCTACAGAGCTCCCTCTACCGGTGACCCTACAGAGCTCCCCCTACCGGTGGCCCTACAGAGCTCCCCCTACCGGTGACCCTACAGAGCTCCCCCTACTGATGGCCCTACAGAGCTCCCCCTACCGGTGACCCTACAGAGCTCCCCCTACCGGTGGCCCTACAGAGCTCCCCCTACCGGTGACCCTACAGAGCTCCCTCTACTGGTGATCCTACAGAGCTCCCCCTACCGGTGACCCTACAGAGCTCCCTCTACCGGTGACCCTACAGAGCTCCCTCTACTGGTGATCCTACAGAGCTCCCTCTACCGGTGATCCTACAGAGCTCCCCCTACCGGTGACCCTACAGAGCTCCCTCTACTGGTGATCCTACAGAGCTCCCCCTACCGGTGACCCTACAGAGCTCCCTCTACTGGTGATCCTACAGAGCTCCCTCTACTGGTGATCCTACAGAGCTCCCTCTAACGGTGATCCTACAGAGCTCCCCCTACCGGTGACCCTACAGAGCTCCCTCTACTGGTGATCCTACAGAGCTCCCCCTACCGGTGACCCTACAGAGCTCCCCCTACCGGTGACCCTACAGAGCTCCCTCTACCGGTGACCCTACAGAGCTCCCCCTACCGGTGGCCCTACAGAGCTCCCCCTACCGGTGACCCTACAGAGCTCCCTCTACTGGTGATCCTACAGAGCTCCCCCTACCGGTGACCCTACAGAGCTCCCTCTACTGGTGACCCTACAGAGCTCCCTCTACTGGTGATCCTACAGAGCTCCCTCTACTGGTGATCCTACAGAGCTCCCTCTACCGGTGATCCTACAGAGCTCCCCCTACTGGTGACCCTACAGAGCTCCCTCTACTGGTGATCCTACAGAGCTCCCTCTACTGGTGATCCTACAGAGCTCCCTCTACCGGTGACCCTACAGAGCTCCCCCTACCGGTGACCCTACAGAGCTCCCTCTACCGGTGACCGTACAGAGCTCCCCCTACCGGTGACCCTACAGAGCTCCCTCTACCGGTGACTCTACAGAGCTCCCTCTACCGGTGACCGTACAGAGCTCCCCCTACTGGTGACCCTACAGAGCTCCCTCTACCGGTGACCCTACAGAGCTCCCTCTACCGGTGACTCTACAGAGCTCCCTCTACCGGTGACCCTACAGAGCTCCCTCTACCGGTGACCCCACAGAGCTCCCCCTACCGGTGACTCTACAGAGCTCCCTCTACCGGTGACCCTACAGAGCTCCCTCTACCGGTGACTCTACAGAGCTCCCTCTACCGGTGACCATACAGAGCTCCCTCTACCGGTGACCCCACAGAGCTCCCCCTACCGGTGACCCTACAGAGCTCCCCCTACCGGTGACCCTACAGAGCTCCCTCTACCGGTGACCCTACAGAGCTCCCTTTACCGATGACCCTACAGAGCTCCCTCTACCGGTGACCCTACAGAGCTCCCTCTACCGGTGACCACACAGAGCTCCCCCTACCGGTGACCCTACAGAGCTCCCCCTACCGGTGACCCTACAGAGCTCCCCCTACCGGTGACCCTACAGAGCTCCCTCTACCGGTGACCCTACAGAGCTCCCTTTACCGATGACCCTACAGAGCTCCCTCTACCGGTGACCCTACAGAGCTCCCCCTACCAGTGACTGTACAGAGCTCCCTCTACCGATGACCCTACAGAGCTCCCTCTACCGGTGACCGTACAGAGCTCCCTCTACCGGTGACCGTACAGAGCTCCCTCTACCGGTGACCCTACAGAGCTCCCTCTACCGGTGACCCTACAGAGCTCCCTCTACCGGTGACCCCACAGAGCTCCCCCTACCGGTGACTCTACAGAGCTCCCTCTACCGGTGACCCTACAGAGCTCCCTCTACCGGTGACTCTACAGAGCTCCCTCTACCGGTGACCATACAGAGCTCCCTCTACCGGTGACCCCACAGAGCTCCCCCTACCGGTGACCCTACAGAGCTCCCCCTACCGGTGACCCTACAGAGCTCCCTCTACCGGTGACCCTACAGAGCTCCCTTTACCGATGACCCTACAGAGCTCCCTCTACCGGTGACCCTACAGAGCTCCCTCTACCGGTGACCACACAGAGCTCCCCCTACCGGTGACCCTACAGAGCTCCCCCTACCGGTGACCCTACAGAGCTCCCCCTACCGGTGACCCTACAGAGCTCCCTCTACCGGTGACCCTACAGAGCTCCCTTTACCGATGACCCTACAGAGCTCCCTCTACCGGTGACCCTACAGAGCTCCCCCTACCAGTGACTGTACAGAGCTCCCTCTACCGATGACCCTACAGAGCTCCCTCTACCGGTGACCGTACAGAGCTCCCTCTACCGGTGACCGTACAGAGCTCCCTCTACCGGTGACCCTACAGAGCTCCCTCTACCGGTGACCCTACAGAGCTCCCTCTACCGGTGACCGTACAGAGCTCCCTCTACCGGTGACCCTACAGAGCTCCCTCTACCGGTGACCGTACAGAGCTCCCTCTACCAGTGACCGTACAGAGCTTCCTCTACCGGTGACCCCACGGAGCTCCCTCTACCGGTGACCCTACCACTCTACAGAGGGCCCTCTACCTGTGACCCTACAGAGCGCCCTCTACCGGTGACTGTACAGAGCACCCCCTACTGGTGACCCTACCAATCTACAGTGCTTCCTCTACTGGTGACCCTACAGAGCTCCCCCTACTGGTGACCCCACGGAGCTCCCTCTACCGGTGACCCTACAGAGCTCCCTCTACTGGTGACCCTACAGAGCTCCCCCTACCGGTGACCCCACGGAGCTCCCTCTACCGGTGACCCTACCACTCTACAGAGTGTCCTCTATTGGTGACCGTACAGAGCTCCCTCTACTGGTGACTCTATAAATCTACAGATCTCCATCTAGTGGTGAATCTACCAATAGACAGAGCTCCCTCTACTGGTGACTCTACCAATATTTATATCCCCCATTTAGTGATGAATCTGCAAATCTTTCTTTTATACAGTAGCACAAATATAAAGGAGCAAATCTGTAGATATGTGAAAACAATTGGAGGAACGCTAATAAGCGGCCGCTGAAAATTCCTCCTACTGATGTATGGTCTGGCCTTGGATATTCTGTATTCTTAACAAGCAAAAAAAAAAAAAAAGAGCTTTAAAACCAGTGTGGAGCCCTGTATCTGCAGGCACTCCTGTGCCATTTATCTTCAGAGTTCACAGCAGAAGCACTAAAGACATTGAACTTGTTTTCTCAGCAGCTCAGCTCCCCCTCCCAGGTGCAACTCAACCCCACCTATCCCCGGGAGCAACTCAACCCCACCTATCCCCGGGAGCAACTCAACCCCACTTATCCCCGGGAGCAACTCAACCCCACCTATCCCCGGGAGCAACTCAGCCCCACCTATCCCCAGGAGCAACTCAACCCCACCTATCCCCAGGAGCAACTCAACCCCACCTATCCGCAGGAGCAACTCAACCCCACCTATCCCCAGGAGCAACTCAACCCCACCTATCCCCGGGAGCAACTCAACCCACCCATGCCCGGGAGCAACTCAACCCCACCCATCCCCGGGAGCAACTCAACCCCACCCATCCCCGGGAGCAACTTAACCCCACCTATCCCCGGGAGCAACTCAACCCCACCTATCCCCGGGAGCAACTCAACCCCACCTATCCCCGGGAGTAACTCAACCCCACCTATCCCCAGGAGCAACTCAACCCCACCTATCCCCAGGAGCAACTCAACCCCACCTATCCCCGGGAGCAACTCAACCCCACCTATCCCCGGGAGCAACTCAACCCCACCTATCCCCGGGAGCAACTCAACCCCACCTATCCCCTGGAGTAACTCAACCCCACCTATCCCCAGGAGCAACTCAACCCCACCTATCCCCGGGAGCAACTCAACCTCACCTATCTCCAGGAGTAACTCAACCCCACCTATCCCCAGGAGCAACTCAACCCCACCTATCCCCAGGAGCAACTCAACCCCACCTATCCCCAGGAGCAACTCAACCCCACCTATCCCCGGGAGCAACTCAACCCCACCTATCCTCAGGAGTAACTCAACCCCACCTATCCCCAGGAGCAACTCAACCCCACCTATCCCCAGGAGCAACTCAACCCCACCTATCTCAGGAGCAACTCAACCCCACCTATCCCCAGGAGTAACTCAACCCCACCTATCCCCAGGAGCAATTCAACCCCACCTATTCCCGGGAGCAACACAACCCCACCTATCCCCGAGAGCAACTCAACCCCACCTATCCCCGGGAGCAACTCAACCCCACCTATCCCCAGGAGCAACTCAACCCCACCTATCCCCAGGAGCTACTCAACCCCACCTATCCCCAGGAGCTACTCAACCCCACCTATCCCCAGGAGCAACTCAACCCTACCTATCCCCAGGAGCAACTCAACCCTACCTATCCCCAGGAGCTACTCAACCCCACCCATCCCCAGGAGCAACTTAACCCCACCCATCCCCAGGAGCAACTCAACCCCACCTATCCCCAGGAGCAACTCAACCCCACCTATCCCCAGGAGCAACTTAACCCCACCTATCCCCAGGAGCAACTCAACCCCACCTATCCCCAGGAGCAACTCAACCCCACCTATCCCCAGGAGCAACTCAACCCCACCTATCCCCAGGAGCAACTCAACCTCACCTATCCCCAGGAGCAACTCAACCCCACCTATCCCCAGGAGCAACTTAACCCCACCTATCCCCAGGAGCAACTCAACCCCACCTATCCCCAGGAGCAACTCAACCCCACCTATCCCCAGGAGTAACTCAACCCCACCTATCCCCAGGAGCAACTCAACCCCACCTATCCCCAGGAGTAACTCAACCCCACCTATCCCCAGGAGCAACTCAACCCCACCTATCCCCAGGAGCAACTCAACCCCACCTATCCCCAGGAGTAACTCAAACTCAGCAGCTCAGCTCTCCAACCCAGAAGTCACTTAGCAGTCCCCCCCCCCCCCACACACACACACAGCTCAGCTCTGACTCACAAAAAGTGGCATATCAGCCTAGCTTCCCTTCCCAGCTATGATTCAACAGCTTAGCTACCTGAACCCCCCCCCCACCCCCTGCCACCCTTTTCTATAGCATTGACTCAGCAGCTCAGCTCCCAGCAGTGACTCAGCAGCGCATCCTGCTCCCCCCCAGCAGCGATTTAGCAGCTCAGCCTCTCAACATTGATTTAGAGCTCAGATCACTTTGCTCCCCTCCCAGTGACTCAGCAGCTCAGCTCCCAGCAGTGACTCAGCAGCTCATCCTGCTCCCCCCCAGCAGCGATTTAGCAGCTCAGCCTCTCAACATTGATTTAGAGCTCAGATCACTTTGCTCCCCTCCCAGTGACTCAGCAGCTCAGCTCCCAGCAGTGACTCAGCAGCTCATCCTGCTCCCCCTCCCAGCAGTAACTTAGCAGCTCATCCTGCTCCCCCTCCCAGCAGTAACTTAGCAGCTCATCCCGCACCCCCTCCCAGCAGTAACTCAGCAGCTCACCCTGCTTCCCCCTCCCAGCAGTGACTCAGCAGCTCATCCTGCTTCCCCCTCCCAGCATTGGCTCAGCAGCTCCCCCTACTCCCCCCTCCCAGCAGTGACTCAGCAGCTCAGCCTCTTAGCATTGATTTAGAGCTCAGATCATTCTGCTCCCAGCAGTGACTCAGCAGCTCAGATCACCCTGCTCCCCCTTGCAACAGTGCTGCAGCAGCTTCGATCCCCCTGTTTCCTCCCCCAGCAGTTGCTCGGCTCACCCTCTCTTTTGCTAAACTATTCACAACGCAAAGGCTCGTTGTTCTGCAGTCCATTATGGGAGGGCTGATTAGACTCCATGAGATAACACAGGAAGTGAGCAGACGACACGGGACAGCTCTGGATTTCTGGCGGGATCAACAAGTATTTATTATACAGAGAGAGCAAAACACTTCTGATAGGGAATGTAACAAAACAGGAGTGAATAGGAGAAGCTCATAGTCGGGGTGTATATACACTGCAAGGATACCTAAATACTTCGCTGTCTGCAGTCTGACCACAGGGGCCATTTATAATGAGAACTTAAAGGGACATGTTCATAATAAAAAAAAAGGGCTGTCCCTGTCAGGACCCCGCAGAGGACTTCCTTATGAACCCCATACAGTGTCCTGACTGATCACATGGTGATCTCCCTTTAACCACTTCAACTCCCTTTACCCCCTTGCTGCCCCGGCCAATTTTCAGCTTTCAGCGCTGTCGCACTTTGAATGACAATTGCGCAGTCATACAACACTGTACACATATGAGATTTTTATCATTTTTGTTTCACACAAATAGAGCTTTCTTTTGGTGGTATTTAATCACCTCCTGGGTTTTTTAATTTTTTTGCTAAATAAACAAAGAAAAGAGAAAAAATTTAAAAAAATAAACCGTGTTTTAGAGCTGCATGATTCCGGCCAAAATGAGAATCACGATTTTTTTTTGCTTAGAATAAAAAGATCACGATTCTCGCGACGTAAAATCTTTCACATTATACTAAAAAAAAAAAAAAATGGGCTAACTTTACTGGTTAGATTTTTTTTCTTTTTTTTTTTTTTTATTCATTAAAGTAATTTTTTCCAAAAAAAATTGCATTTGAAAGTCCGCTGCGCAAATACAGTGTGACATAAAATATTGCAACAAACCACCATTTTATTCTCTAGGGTGTCTACTAAAAAAATATTTGGGGGTTCTAAGTAATTTTCTAGCAAAAAAAAAAAAATGATTTTAACTTGAAACCAACAAATGTCAGAAAAAGGTTTAGTGTTTTAAGTGGTTAAACTTTTTTCACTTTCACACAAAGTCTTTTCCATTGACAAATTGTTACAATGTTTACACTTAAGTTCAACTGATAAAGAATGTTTTGATTCTTGGCAGACTGCCCGGTTCTTCTCTTCCTTTCTTTTGATGGCTTCAGAAGAGCAGAGAGAATTCTTTGCATAGAAAGAATCGTGAAACACTTCAGTCAAGATCGCGATACCGATTCTTGACGATTAATTGTGCAGCTCTACCGTGTTTTCTTCATTTCTGTTATAAAACTTTGCAAATAAATAATCGTTCTTCATGAATTTAGCTTAAAAATGTATTCTGCCACATTTCTTTGAAAATAACCCAAATCAGTGTCTTATTATGTAGTCTGTAGGAAAGTTTTATAGAGTCCACAAACTGCGGAGATATATCTGAAAATCGATCAATCCTGATGGACTGACGAGCGATCTCATTTCTTGAGGCCTGAAAACACCAGGACAGTACAAATACCCCCCCCTCCCAAATGACCCCCTTTTTGGAAAGTAGACAGTCCAAGGTGTTTAGTAACAGGCATGGCAAGTTTTTTGAAGTTGTATTTGTTTTTCTACATACAGTTATCATTGCAGTACAGCGTCATTATATAACTAGTATGGAGGTGATCTGGGATACTGACTGCTCACAGTATGTAAAAAAAATATATATATATATATTTTTTTTTTTATGCCATTTTTTTATTTTTACGTTTTTTTTTGTTTTTGTTTTTGTTTTACATTTTTTTTTTTTTTTTAGCACACATGTGACAGCCAATCACAGCGGTCACATGATCATAATTATTATGATTAATAATAATAAATAACAATAATAATAATAAAAACTTGTTATTATTATTATTTCTTATTAATTAATTCCTTTCCATTTGTTTAGATACGGCATTCGTTATTTCGGATAAATTCGTATTCGTTACTTTCACTAACAGCCAAATTTGAAAGGAAATTCCAATACCTATAATTTAATAGTTAGTTATTATTAGTTAGTTATCCTTTCAAATTTTCGGATTTTATTTCTTACTTTCGAATTTTTGATCATAACGAATGAACCAAAAAACGAAAAAAAAAAATGAAACGAAAACAAACAAATTATTCGTCAGTGCACATGTCTAGTTTACTCTAAACTGATGACCCGTAGAACTAGAGGAAAAACATTTTTTTAGTTTCTAATAGAATAAGGGAGGGTTATACCCCCTGTCAGGGTTTTTCATTCCCCCCCCCCTAGGTATCCCATTGGAGAGATTTCCCTTCACTTCCTGTCCCATCTCCAAACACAGGAAGTGAGAGGAAATCCCTGCAAAGTGAGGGAATCCCTGGTTGTCACCAGAACTAGTGTCCCCCATTGGAAGATTTCCCCTCCATTCCTGTCCTGGTGACAACCCAGAGCAATACGGTGTTACATAATAACATTGTTTTACTCTGGGGAAGTGATCAGGATTTTTTTTTTTACACATTATGATTGCTTATAGCCATGAATTTCACGGCTATAAGCAACCATTTTTACTGAAGGAAACTGATTCATTCAATTGTTTACGATTGCGATTAGTTGTGATTGGCCGCAAAGAATCAAATGTTACAGATGGGCTGTGATTGGTCTTGTCTGTACCATGTGATCACTGAGACCAATCACAGCCAACAACACAATTGTACATAAACGAATGGCATGAATCCAAAGCCATTCATTGTTTACAATCGTCCTGTGGTCTGCTGTGATTGGTTCACAGCGATCACATGGTGCGGGGCCAGTACACTGATCAGTCATAGAAGATAGTTACAGAGCTCTGGGAGTAATTCACAGTAAAAAACTGAATACATTTTGCCTCATTGCACCCCCAAATCTGGCCCATGAGTCGGGTATTGGATGCTTCCATCAGAGGCTTTTGCAGCCGCTTCCCTTTAATATTCTTTAAACCATTTAAAGACTTGGGGGGTGGGGAGGATTAATTTGATTTGGAATGAGAGGTGACAGGAGAGCCGGTCACACCCCAGAAATATCCGATTCATTTATAATGAGCAATGGATGAGCTGTTCATTTTAGCAAATTAGTGAGGCAGCTGTCATTTCAATTCTCACCATTAGAGGGCAGCATTGTCCTGATAATAAAAATGTAGGTTTGTTTGACAAATGGTGATAGTGTCAATGGTGACCTCTAGTGGTAAAAATTGATATGACTTCTGGCTGGTTTGAACTCATTCTTTCATATGAGGGTTGCTATTGTTGCTATTTGCGCGTCTTTTTATTTGACCTACCTGTCTGCAATCGTCCAGAACAAGTAGGTGGGCAAAGCGAGTAAAGTCAGTAGTTATTATGTTCCGGGTTAGTGACTCCAAATCCTGAAACAAGAGGGGTCACCATGTGACCTCCAGCGAAATAGTATTTTTTGCAGAATGAGAAGTCAGCGATGGGAGCCACTGTGTTTCTTTAAAGTGGTTGTAAACCCTTCCATATCCCCAGTGAAGTGAGTGGCCTCACGTGTCACACAGAGATGAAACAAATCCTCCTACATAAGTTGTACCTGTTTATCTGCTGTCTTCTCTTCTCTTCATACAGCACACAGGAACAGAACTGAGGCTGTCAATCACAGGCTGTGTGCTGGCGATCCCGCCCCTGTCACCATTTTTCTCTTGGTGTCAGGAAATCTTGTCAGAAGTGACTCATGCTGATAGCAGAGGAAGGAGGCAGCAGACAGGAATGACACTTAGTGCTCTGGACTGAGACAAGTACACACTATAGAGGGATATGCGTTGTTCATATTTCATGTCTGAAGTATACCAGCATGCTATCTATACCCCTCCCCCCCCCCCCCGGTCCATTTTTTAGTACTGTGATAGTTTGGCTGACAATTACTCGGTCATGCAACATTCTACCCAAATTAATTTTATATTATTTTGTTGAGTCAGAGCTTTCCTTTTGCAAAACCTTTTTTTTTTAAGTTTTGGAATGAATGAAAAAGGGGTCAGGGGGCCAGGTTTTTGTTGCTGTCTGCATCCCCATGAGGGAGATTCACCCTCTCTCTATTTGTCCAGTTTACTGTTATCATCAAAAAGTGAAAGTTAAACTTTGGGTTGTCACCAGGACAGGAATAGAGGGAAAATCTTCCAATGGGGGACACTAGTTCTGGTGACAACCAGGGATTCCTTCACTTTGCAGGGATTTTCTCTCACTTCCTGTTTTGGCGATGGGACAGGAAGTGAAGGGAAATCTCTCCAATGGGATATCTAGGGGGAAATAAAAACCCTGACAGGGGGTATAACCCTCCCCTTTTCTATCAGAAATTAAAAAAAATGTTTTTCCTCTAGTTCTGTGGATCCAGGGGCAGACTGACTATTCGGGCACTTGGGCACTGCCCGAGGGCCCCATGCCACTAAGGGGCCCTATCAGGGTGTCCAGCCTCAATAAAACCAGGGACAGTATGTAAAAATCTGTGTTTTTTTTTTTTTTAAATCCCAAGATTATAGCTGCCCCGCCTCTCCAGTGCCTTTTCAGTGTGTGTATGTGTATTCTGTGTGTGTATACTGTGTGTGTATATTGGGTGTCTGTTTGTGTATACTGTATGTGTGTGTGTGTATACTGTGTGGCCCCATAATCTATTGCCTGGGGGCCCCATAATCTTCTCCTATTGCCCGGGGGCCCCATAATCTCCTATTGCCCGGGGGCCCCATGAGCTGTCAGTCCGCCCCCGTGTGGGTCATCAGTTTAGAGTAAACTAGACACGTGCACTGCCAAATAATTTTTTCGTTTTCGTTTCATTCGGGTTTTTTTATTGTTTTTCGGGTTATTCGTTATGATCGCAATTCGTAAATTCAAAAATTTGAAAGAATAACTAACTAATAATAACTAACTATTAAATTATAGGTATTGGAATTTCCTTTCAAATTTGGCTGTTAGTGAACGTAACGAATACGAATTTATCCGAAGTTACGAATTATTCGAAATAACGAATGCCGCATCTAAACAAATGGAACTGAATGAATTAATAATAATAATAGAAAGTTTTTATTATTGTTATTTTTTATTATTATTAACCACTTCTGGAACAGCCGCCGCAGTTACACTGCGGCAAGTTGGCTCCCCTGCGTGAAACCACGTAGCTGTACATTGGCTCGCGGGGTCCGGATAGCAGGCGTGCATGCCAGATGCATAGCGGGGGTGCTGATGCTCGCGGCCGATGATATATACTGCTGATGAGAAAAGGTATTTAGCAGTTTATATTTACTAAATTAATTGCATTTCCATGTTCTGTGTTCTGTGGAAGAGCAGATATAATGAATGCATGCTCCTGGGGAGACCAGATATAGTGAACGCAGGCTCCTGGGGAGACCAGATATAGTGAATGTAGGCTCCTGGGGAGACCAGATATAGTGAATACAGGGTCCTGGGGAGACCAGATATAGTGAATGCAGGGTCCTGGGGAGACCAGATATAGTGAATGCAGAGTCCTGGGGAGACCAGATATAGTGAATGTAGGCTCCTGGGGAGACCAGATATAGTGAATGCAGGCTCCTGGGGAGACCAGATATAGTGAGTGCAGGCTCCTGTGGAGACCAGATATAGTGAGTGCAGGCTCCTGGGGAGACCGGATATAGTGAGTGCAGGCTCCTGGGGAGACCAGATATAGTGAATGCAGGCTCCTGGGGAGACCAGATATAGTGAATGCAGGCTCCTGGGGAGACCAGATATAGTGAGTGCAGGCTCCTGGGGAGACCAGATATAGTGAATGTAGAGTCCTGGGGAGACCAGATATAGTGAATGCAGGCTCCTGGGGAGACTCGATATAGTGAATGCAGGCTCCTGGGGAGACCAGATATAGTGAATGCAGACTCCTGGGGAGACCAGATATAGTGAATGAAGGTTCTGGGGAGACCAGATATGGTGAGTGCAGGCTCCTGGGGAGACCAGATATAGTGACTGCAGGCTCCTGGGGAGACCAGATATAGTGAATGCAGGCTCCTGGTGAGACCAGATATAGTGAGTGCAGGCTCCTGGGGAGACCAGATATAGTGAATGTAGAGTCCTGGGGAGACCAGATATAGTGAATGTAGAGTCCTGGGGAGACCAGATATAGTGAATGCAGGCTCCTGGGGAGACCAGATATAGTGAATGCAGGCTCCTGGGGAGACCAGATATAGTGAATGCAGGCTCCTGGGGAGACCAGATATAGTGAATGCAGGCTCCTGGGGAGACCAGATATAGTGAGTGCAGGCTCCTGTGGAGACCAGATATAGTGAGTGCAGGCTCCTGGGGAGACCAGATATAGTGAGTGCAGGCTCCTGGGGAGACCAGATATAGTGAATGCAGGCTCCTGGGGAGACCAGATATAGTGAATGCAGGCTCCTGGGGAGACCAGATATAGTGAGTGCAGGCTCCTGGGGAGACCAGATATAGTGAGTGCAGGCTCCTGGGGAGACCAGATATAGTGAATGTAGAGTCCTGGGGAGACCAGATATAGTGAATGCAGGCTCCTGGGGAGACTAGATATAGTGAATACAGGCTCCTGGGGAGACCAGATATAGTGAATGCAGACTCCTGGGGAGATCAGATATAGTGAATGAAGGTTCTGGGGAGACCAGATATGGTGAGTGCAGGCTCCTGGGGAGACCAGATATAGTGACTGCAGGCTCCTGGGGAGACCAGATATAGTGAATGCAGGCTCCTGGTGAGACCAGATATAGTGAGTGCAGGCTCCTGGGGAGACCAGATATAGTGAATGTAGAGTCCTGGGGAGACCAGATATAGTGAATGTAGAGTCCTGGGGAGACCAGATATAGTGAATGTAGAGTCCTGGGGAGACCAGATATAGTGAATGTAGAGTCCTGGGGAGACCAGATATAGTGAATGCATGCTCCTGGGGAGACCAGATATAGTGAATGCAGGCTCCTGGGGAGACCAGATATAGTGAATGCAGGCTCCTGGGGAGACCAGATATAGTGAATGCAGGCTCCTGGGGAGACCAGATATAGTGAGTGCAGGCTCCTGTGGAGACCAGATATAGTGAGTGCAGGCTCCTGGGGAGACCAGATATAATGAATGCAGGCTCCTGGGGAGACCAGATATAGTGAATGCAGGCTCCTGGGGAGACCAGATATAGTTTGTGCAGGCTCCTGGGGAGACCAGATATAGTGAATGTAGAGTCCTGGGGAGACCAGATATAGTGAATGCAGGCTCCTGGGGAGACTAGATATAGTGAATGCAGGCTCCTGGGGAGACCAGATATAGTGAATGCAGACTCCTGGGGAGACCAGATATAGTGAATGAAGGTTCTGGAGAGACCAGATATGGTGAGTGTAGGCTCCCGGGGAGACCAGATATAGTGACTGCAGGCTCCTGGGGAGACCAGATATAGTGAATGAAGGCTCCTGGTGAGACCAGATATAGTGAGTGCAGGCTCCTGGGGAGACCAGATATAGTGAATGCAGGCTCCTGGGGAGACCAGATATAGTGAATGGTGAGTCCTGGGGAGACCAGATATAGTGAATGTAGAGTCCTGGGGAGACCAGATATAGTGAATGCAGGGTCCTGAGTTTAGTAACACTTTAATTTTTTTTTTTCTTCAAAACTGGAGTGCCCCTTTAAGGACAGCCTGTGCCTGACCCGAGCGCAGAGGTGACACAAGGACACGTCCCCGCTGTGTTCAGTGTTCCATGCAGAACATTGGACTCCGCCCATCCGTTCCACCGTTTATCTTTCTGCCCGGACGGGTCCCCGGTTCTGTGCCAGAGACGATGGCATGGAATGTACACAGCAAATAACTCCAAACCTCCAAATCCTTATTTATTGGAGAGAGAAAACCGCATCTCATCCCATAAAAAGATCGTCTCCTGTTACCACTCCACCTCTAAAGTGCACCTGTAATAAGCTGTGCGACGGGAAGGGGGAGGGGCAGAGGATGAGGAGTTTAATGTGTTTTTAACCCCTTCAATACTGGGCACTTTCCCCCTTCCTGCCCAGGCCAATTTTCAGCTTTCAGTGCTGTCGCTTTTTAAAATGACAATTGCGCGGTCATGCTACACTGTACCCAAATGACATTTTTTATCATTTTGTTCCCACAAATAGAGTTTTCTTTTGGTGGTATTCGATCACCTTTGGGGGTTTTTTTTGTTTTGTTTTTTTTTTTTTGCTAAACAAATTTTGAAAATAAAAGTTTTTCTTTGTTTCTCTTGTAAAATTTTGTAAATAAGTATGTTTTCTCCTTCACTGATGGGCACTGATGAGGCACAGCACAATCATGATGATCACTGATTTTTTTACATGGTCATATCTGGGTTTGCAAAGGAATTTAAAGTCGATTTATAGCCTTTTGTAGCGATTGAGGATTAAATTTGAATGAAAATTTCTGTGCCCAGAGTTCAGCTTCAGTCCTGGGTTTACACTTATGCAATGCAAATAGGTGCAATGCTTATGCAGATTTTTTTGCTGGAGCCCCGTGCAATTTTGCGGTGAGATTTGTGCTAAAGACAGTGCGATTGAAATGCGAATTGAGAGTCTTTTCGGATGGGATTGGGCGCAGCTGCGATGTTTGCGAGTGGGGGAAATATGTAAGAATCGACATTGATGTCTATGGAGAGGAAAATCGCAACGCAGCAAACTCGCACAGGACCCTTTTTTGTTGCCGCATCGAATTCGCTTAGCATCAATCGCAACGCATAGATGTGAACGACCGTCATTGGACATATTGTGTTTTTTGGATGACATGAGAATCTAGGCTTTTTGTAACTGATCTAATTCGCAACAAATTCAGTGTTAAAGTGGTTGTAAAGGCTCAACGTTTTTTACCTTCATGAATTCTGTGCATGAAGGTAACTATCTTTCTCTGTGCCCCAGCACCCCCTAATACACGAGCCCCATCTCGATCCAGCGATGTGCCCAAGAGCCTCGGCTCTCCGGGGACTCTTCCTTCTCATTGACTGAGACAGCAGTGGGAGCCATTGGCTGTCAATCACAGCCAGTGAGCCAATGAGGAGAGAGAGGGGGGGGGGGGCAGAGCCGAGCCGCGGTGGGCAGGAGGGAAGAGCCAGGAGCGCTGACCCAAGAAGGAGAGGATCCGGGCTGCTCTGTGCAAAACCATTACACAGAGCAGGTAAGTATAACATGTTTGTTATTAAAAAAAAAAAAGAAAGCCTTTAACCGCTTGCCGCCCATCCACCGTCAAATGACGGAGGGGGGGGTGCGGCTCTCGTTCTGGGACGACGTTATATGAAGTCGTCACAGAACAGCCGCTCTCGTGCGCCTGCGGGGGCGTGCAGCGCGGCGATCGCGGCCGCCCTGTGTTGCTAGGACACGGCATGACCCCGATCTCCGCAGCTCTTTACATGTGACCGGCTGTGATTGGACACAGCCGATCACATGGTTAAACACGGAGCTGCCGGTAATCGGCTCTCCTTGCCTCACACTGACAGAGTGTGTGGCGAGGAGAGACGATCAGCGGCATCTCCTCCCAGGGGGCATCAAGACATGTAATCAGTGCCCTGATTAGAATAACACGCCACCAGTGCCAGCAATTGGTCCCCACCAGTGCCAGCAATCAGTGCCCATTAGTGATGTCAGTCAGTGCTGCCCATCAATACCCATCATTGCTGCCCATCAATACCCATCATTGCTGCCCATCAGTGCCACTCATCAATGCCCATCAGTGCTTATCAGTGCCACATATCAGCGCCACCTAATCAGTGCCCATAAGTTCCGCCTCATCAGTGCCCAACAGTGAAGGAGAAAAATTACTTATTTAGAAAATTTACTGACAGAAACTAAGAAAATCTTTTTTTATTTCAAAATTTTCTGTCTTTTTTTCTTTAAACTCAGCAGTGATTAAAGTGGAGGTCCACCCTAAAAAAAAAAAAAAATACATTAAGTCTATTTAAAATATATTAAAAAACATGTGAAAAAAATAAAAATTTTACTTACCAGAAATGGCTGTTGCTGGGCAGTCGTCCTAATCTGCCACTTCCTTCTCCGCGGAGCTGTTCCTCCTCTTCTTCCCTCGAGTTGCCTCCTGGGAAATGTGGCGCGCTGTCTTCTGGGACCTGTGTGTGTCACAGAAGACAGCCGCCCATTCACAAAGCGCCGCGCGACTCGCGCATGCGCAGTAGGAAACGGGCAGTGAAGCCGCAAGGCTCCACTGCCTGTTTCCCTTCGTTAGGATGGCGGTGCCGGCACCCGATCCGATGGACGGATTGGCCTCGGGGGCGGGGGAGGGGGGGCGACATCGCAGGCTCCCTGGACAGGTAAGTGTCCTTATTAAAAGTCAGCAGCTGCAGTGTTTGTAGCTGCTGAGTTTTAAAAAAAAAAAAATCGCGGCCGGAACACCGCTTTAAACACCACCAAAAGAAAGCTCTATTTGTGTGAAGAAAATGACAAACATTTCACATGGTTGCAGTGTAGCATGACCGCGCAATTGTCATTCAAAGTGTGAGAGCGCTAAAAGCTGAAAATTGGCCTGAGCAGGACAGGGGGTAAAAGTGCCCGGTAGGCAAGTGGTTAATATATTTTTTAGGTGTAGATGCCAATCACATGGATGACCACAAGAGGAAGATTTTACAAATTGTTACATGAAACAATCATCGGAATGATTAAACATGAAAATAATCATCGGGTACATTCATCGCAAATCTCTTTAAACCCTCGTAATTGGAAAACAAAAGCGTCGTCTTCCTTCCTCTGTAGCGTATTGTCTGCTACAAGACCTCAGAAGCGGGCGATGGCGGCGCTCCTCTGGCACACATTGGAGAGATCTAATGCACAACGGTGACCTCATCTAGACGGGAAAATCCTGCGGTTTTCCAGACTCCGCCGCCTCCATCTCTGCCCACATATCACCCGGAATCTGTCTCATCAATCCAACCAAAACACAAAAACCTCCTTCAGTCTTGCACAGTTGTACCGGATCCTCTACTGGACTGAAATGGCTTCCTCCGATTTCACTGCACACTGTGAGCTTCTCACAATATGCATTAGAAGCTGCAGCAAGTCAGACAGAGCCCCGCCTCTTTTCCTGGCTGCCTCCCCAGCCTGACTGTTCCTTTTCCCCTCTGTTTTCACCTGGTAATCTGGCGAGTAACACATTTCCTGTATTGGTGAGACACAACTCTGGAGGAAGGAGAACAGGAGGCACCTTTGGACAGCAGCATTGTCAGCAGCCTGCACAGCGGGCTAGCTGATGCGCGTGGCTGGCGGCCGCAATGTCCGCCTGCAATCCGGGATCGCTCCACAGAGAGCCAGAACAGGGATCTGTCAATGTAGACAAAGCAGATCCTCGTTCTCATAGTGATTAGGAACAGCAATCTCTCTCTACTCCTCTAGTCAGTCCCCTCCCCCCACAGTTAGAAACACCTCCCAGGGAACACATTTAACCTCTTGATCTCCCCCTAGTGTTAACCCCTTCTATGCCAGTGTCATTTTTAATCTCCATCACTCTATTGTATCTCTCTATTATCTCCATCCCCCAATTTTATCTCTCTATCATCCCCATTCCTCTATTGTATCTCTTTATCATCTCTATCCCTTCATTCTATCTTTATATCATCTCCTTCCCTCCATTGTATCTCTATCATCTCAGTCACTCTATTGTATCTCTCTATCATCTCAGTCACTCTATTGTATCTCTCTATCATCTCAGTCACTCTATTGTATCTCTCTATCATCTCAGTCACTCTATTGTATCTCTCTATCATCTCCTTCCCTCTATTGTATCTCTCTATCATCTCCATCCCTCTATTGTATCTCTCTATCATCTCCATCCCTCTATTGTATCTCTCTATCATCTCCATCCCTCTATTGTATCTCTCTATTATCTCCATCACTCTTCAGAGTCAGGTTTATAAACACTGCTCACAACGCCCTGTGTACTTCGATTTTGAAGGGAATACGTAGCAGCCTGATGTCCACAACTGGTTAAGGAGAATCGTTACCGATTTGGCTCATTGAATCTATTAATAATGTGAGCTGCTATGCCTGTACTGTTATAACAATGTGCTTTTTTATTATACACTTATATTCTTTCCCTGCCAGAGTCGGAGTGTCAGGCTGAGTGTTGGGCTCTGAAGCCGTCCGATCTGCAGCTTCAGCTCATTGCTAATAACTGACACCGGCAGGACTGTCAATAAGAAAGGTGTTGTCAGGATGGTAAAGCCTGGTACACACGGGCCGAATATCCATCGGTATCAGACGGTTCAACAAAAACCGGATGGCATTCATCCTGTGTGTACAACAGCCGGCTTAATGTCTGGCTTCTGTCGAACGGGCATGCTGGAAAAACAGCCGCCAATCAGCGTTTGCAGCCAATGGCTGGGAGCAGTCCTGGGACAAGGTCATCCAGCACCCCAGGGCAAAGATGCCAAACTGCGCCTCCCCACTTTCCTTAGGGTTAGGGTCAGGGCGCCCCCATCCCTGCAATAAACCATTGCGCCCAGGGCAGCCGCCCCCTCCTGCCCACCCCTTGTCCTGGCTCTGACTGCGAGCGAACACAATAGCTCAAACGGGGAGATCTCTGTAGTAAAATCACATAGGTAGTACAGCGAGCTTCCCGGTTTTCTTTTTTTTTTCATTTAGCCCGCTGGGTTGAATGAAAAATAATAACTTAACGTGTATACAATGTTTAACCACTTCATTACCCGGCTATAGTCCTATGACGTCCGCAGATGGGATCTCCCACCCTGGGCGGGCGTCATATGATGTCCTCGGCGGTATAGGGGGCCGGGCACGTCACCGAGGAGCCGATGCACGTGGCTGGCGGCCGCGTGGTCCACCGGGCACCCGTGATCGCTCGTCACAGAGCAGGAACGAGGATCTGTGTGTGTAAACACACAGATCCACGTCCTGTCAGGGGAGAGGAGACAGATCGTGTGTTCCTAGTATATAGGAACATCGATCGGTCTCCTCCCCTAGTCAGTCCCCTCCCCCCTACAGTTAGAATCATTCCCTAGGGAACACATTTAACCCATTGATCGCCCCCTAGTGTTAACTCCTTCCCTGCCAGTGTCATTTATACAGTAACCAGTGCATGTTTATAGCACTGATGGCTGTATAAATGTCAATGGTCCAAAATGGTGTCAAAAGTGTCCGATCTGTCCACCGCAATGTCGCAGTCACGATAAAAATCGCAGATCGCCGCTTTTACTAGTATAAAAAAATTAAAATGCCATAAATCAATAACCTATTTTGTAGGTGCTATAACTTTTGCGCAAACCAATCAATATACGCTTATTGCAAATTTTTTTTTTTTTTACCAAAAATATGTAGAAGAATACATATCGGCCTAAACTGAGGAAAAAAATTTTTTTTTTTTTTAATGGGATATTTATTATAGCAAAAAGTAAAAAATTGTGGTTATTTTTTTCAAAATTGTCGCATTTTTTTTTTATAGCGCAAAAAATAAAAACCGCAGAGGTGATCAAATACCACCAAAAGAAAGCTCTATTTGTGGGCAAAAAATTATAAAAATTTTATTTGGGTGCAGTGTTGTATGTCCGCGCAATTGTCAAATTGTTAAAATGTTACAGCGCTGAAAGCTGAAAATTGGCCTGGGCAGGAAGGGGGTGAAAATGCCCAGTATTGAAGTGGTTAAGAAGCAAACTTTCAGTATACTGTACATATCGCCATAAATAAGCTTGGGGGGGTGGAGCAAAATGTGTTGAGGGCGTGGCCTGGTTCTAGCCCTGGCTGAGACTGCCACATACTCCCTTAGGCTGCATTCACACCTGAGCGACCTCATGTGTTGCTAGGTATTTCAGCTTTTTGAGCTTTTCCATTAGCTTTTATTTCTTCTTTTATTTTTATTATTTATTTATTATAATGTTTTAGGGTAAGGGGTTCGAGTTCAGTTTAGGTGAGGGTTAGGTTTAGGAGTTGGAGGTCAGGGTTATTTATTACTATTTTGCTTATTTTTTTATTTTATTTATTACTATACGAATAATAATACATTAATAAATATATGTAAAATAAATACATAGATAAATAAAAATCATAAATAAAAAAATAAATAAATTCAATAAATACTAAGTAACAATAAATAAATTAACCCTTAAAAAATAAAATAGTAATAAATAACTAAACACCCTAAACCTAAAACAAAATATATTATTATTATTAATATATTTTTTTGTTCGAGTTTGGGTGTTTATTGTTATTTTATTATTATTATTATTATTATTATTATTATTAATAATAAATTTAATATTTTTTAAAGTTAGAGGTTAATTATTGTTTATTAATGTATTATTACATATTATTAATCTGGGGTTACTTTTCCTCCTATATACTGTACATACCTTTTAGCTAGGTGTCTTCTGATTGGTCTGCTAATGACCCGGCCTCCTCCCTCTTCTCCAGTGGTGATGGGTGGTGCTCAGTGCTGCATCATGATGAATACTCACTCCTGGGCTGTGCATTGCAGTATACAGACCAATATTTTAGTTATAGAGTCCAGTACAGTCTTACACTGAATGATTAGTGACATAAAAGAGCCAACGCGTTTCAGGGGTTCCCCCCATTCATCAGGGCTTAAAGCGGGATTAAATCAAAAGCCGAAAATGTCTTGCAGCTTACCAATCATTACCCTGTTTCCCCCGAAAATAAGCCCTACCCTGAAAATAAGACCTAGCATGAGTTTCTGGGATGGCTGCAGTATAAGCCCTACCCCAAAAATAAGCCCTAGTTAAATTCCTTGTTAAATCATGTAATCCGTTTCTGTAAAAAGATTATATAATGTGCAGTGTGTCTCCTTGTGTAACTTTATTGTGGAAAACACCTTATTTACAGCGCCGCTGGGCGCTCATGTGACCCGCTGGAGACCTTCTCCTCTCCTCCCAGCTGATGTCAGCGGCCCCGCCCTCTACAGTGCTCCAATCTGACCTCCGGCCTTCCCTTCAGTCTTGCACAGTTGTAGCGGCTCCTCTCCTGGACTGAAATGGCTTCCTCTGATTTCACTGCACACTGTGAGCTTCTCACAATGTTCATTAGAAGCTGCAGCAAGTCAGATAGAGCCCCGCCCCATTTCCTTGCTGGGGGGGGGGGCATCCAGCATTATCTAGCTTTGAATACAAATATATTATTATTATTATTTTAAATATAATTGTTTTTGTTATTAATATTATACTAATTAATATTAGTACTTAAGTACTATTGTTGATGCTGATGATAAAAATAATACATTTTATAATTATTTTTATTACTTGTATTATAAATAATAGTATTAGCACTCAAATATAATCATTGATGATAATAATAATAATAATATTTATTATTATTTTCATTACTTATATTATAACTAATAATATTAGCACTCAATTATTATGATTATGATAGTAATAAAATTAATAACATTAAAATAATAATATAAATTGTTTTACAGAACGGATTACATGATTTTACAAGGACCTTAAGGTTTTTTTGGTTTTTTTTGAGACTACAGGATTTCACAATGAGCTGATAGGTGGGGGGGGGGGGTCCAATTTTTTGTACACACCGAAAATAAATAAGACATCCCCTGAAAATAAACCCTAGTGTGTTTCTTGTAGCCTAAATAAATATAAGACTCAGTCTTTTTTTTTTGGTGAAACACAGTAGATGTGGCGGCTGCATTAGTTTTCTTTTCTCTGACTTTTCCCTTTTGGGTTTACCTGGTGATCTGGCCAGTAGCACCTCCTGTACTAGTGAGACACAACTCTAGAGGAATGTGCAGAGGAGGCATAGCAGACAGCAATATAGGTCTGGGGGGGGGCGGGGAGTGTTAGATGTAGTAGCAGATTTAGATACACTAACAAATTGAAGGCAAACTCCAGCTCACACTTTATAATCATTTACAGCAAACTGTTTTTTTTTTTCCTTTTGGGATAAAGATTTTACAAGAATAAATAAAAGCCGATCATTGTAAGCACCCCCTGCCGGTGGTAAGTGGTTTATCACTCTTAACTGATACATTTGCAGAAGGGCTTGTTCTGCACAATTCTGCTGTCCATTGCGCCTGGGGCAGCCGCCCCTCCTGCCCCCCCCCCACACACACACACACACTTGTCCCGGCCTTGGCTGTAACTGATTATAAAATGATGTGAGCTGGAGTTTGGTTTCAATTTATTAGTGTATGTAAATCTGCTAGTCCATCTAACACTCCCCTCCCCCCCAGACTGACAATGCTGCTGTCTGCAGTGCCCCCTGTGCTCCTTCATCTAGAGCAGGGATATGCAATTAGCGGACCTCCAGCTGTTGCAAACCTACAAGTCCCATCATGCCTCTGCCTCTGGGTGTCATGCTTGTGGCCGTCAGTCTTGCTATGCCTCATGGGACTTGTAGTTCTGCAACAGCTGGAGGTCCGCTAATTGCATATCCCTGGTTTAGAGTGTTTGTGTGTGGGAGGGGGGCGCTCTAATACAGGAGGTGTGTTACTGGCCAAATCACCAGGTGAAAACAGACAGGAAAAAAAAAGCCTAAACAAAAGAAAACTAACACAGCCACCACATCTAATGATTGGAAAGCTGCAACGTATGACCGTATTTTTGGTTTTGAGTTTAATATTAATCCCGCTTTAACTTTTCCATAGACAAGTGCCTGCTGGTTCATTAGTGGAGCTTAGTTCATATTAAAAAAAAAAAAAGTAATAAAATGTTCTATGATAACCAATCAGAATCAGTCTGTTATGTGTCTGCTGGCAGCAGCCTGTTGGGAGCTGAACTCTGATTGGTTCAGTGACACTGGCTAAGAATTGCTCTATGAAAGGCCGTATAGAATATAAATCTTATTCACTTGGCGGGAATATGAAGAGGTAAGAATATAAAATGTTCCGGACGTGACCCGCGCCATGCAGAGCGCTCCATCATCTTTTATATTTATGGCGTAGTTTAGAGTCATTCCCACAATAAATACTTTCTGTGATCTCTGTACTGGAGGCCGATCCTACGGAGAGCTCCAAGAACGCGTTCCGTCTACTCCAAATGTAAGATGGCTTTATAAATATATAAATCCCAGTCTGTGTCATTAAATCTGACCTCCGGCCTCCCCCCCCCCCGGTCTTGTACAGTCGTACCGGCTCCCTCCTGATTTCACTGCACACTGTGAGCTTCTCACAATGTGCATTAGAAGCTGCAGCAAGGCAGAACCCCGCCTCATTTCCTGGCTGGGGGGGGGGGGGGGCATGCAGCATGATCTAGCTTTGCATACAAAAATATTATTATTATTATAATTATTATTGTTGTTTTTATTAATATTATATTGAATACTATTAGTTCTTAAGTACTATTATCTATTGTGATGATAATAATAATTATAATAATAATAATGTATTTGTATGCAAAGCTAGATCATGCTGGATGCCCACCCCCCCCCCCCCCCCCAGCCAGGAAATGAGGTGGGGCTCTGCCTTGCTGCAGCTTCTAATGCACATTGTGAGAAGCTCACCGTATTAATAAAAATAATAATAATTTTTTTTTATTACATATTATAATTAATAATATTAGCACTCAAATATTATTATTGATGATAATAATAATAATAACAACAACATTAATATTAAAAATAATATCAGTATTATCATTGTTGTTGTTAGAATTAATATTATTCGCATTCAAATATTATTATTGATGATAATACTATTAATAACAATATTAATAATAGTATTACCATTGTTGTTTTAGTTGTAATTTAATATTATTAGCTCTCAAGTATTATTGATAAAAATAATAATAATAACAACAATTTTAATGATTAGTATTTTTGTTGTTTTTATTATAAATAATATTATTTGCACTCAAGTATTATTATTGATGATGATGATAATAATAATAATAATAATAATACAACTACTAATAATAATATGATTAACAACAATAATATTAAAATGATCATTATTGTTGTTAGAATTAATATTATTAGCACTAAAATATTATTATTGATGATAATGATAATATTAATAACAATATTATTATTAATAATAATTAGAATTTTGTTGTAATTAATCTTTTTAGCACTCAAGTATTATTATGATTATTGACAAAAAATAATAATAACAACATTTTAATGATTAGTATTATTGTTATCATTATAATTCATATTATTAGCACTCAAGTATTATTATTGATAATAATAATAACAATACTACTACTAATAATAATAATAATTTAAACAATAATATTAGTATTATCATTGTTGTTAGAATATTATTAGCACTCAAATGTTATTATTGATGACAATAATAATATTAATAACAATATTTTAACAATAATTTGTATTTTGTTGTAATTATTATTATTAGCACTCAAGTATTATTATGATTATTCATAAAAAATAATAATAATAATAACAACATTTAATGATTAGTATTATTGTTATCATTATAATTATTATTATTAGCACTTAAGTATTACTATTGATAATAATAATAATAACAATACTATTACTGCTAATAATATTATTATTAACAAACATAATATTACAAATAATATTAGTATTATCATTGTTGTTGTTAGAATTATTATTATTAGCACTTAAGTGTTATAATTGAAAATAATAATAAAAACAATACTGCTACTACCACTAATAATAATAATTTAAACAATAATGTTAAAAATAATATTATTATTAGAATATTATTAGCACTCAAATATTATTGATGATGATAATAATAATTATAATGATAACAATAACAATAATACTAATCATTAAATGTTATTATTATTATTTTTTATCAATAATCATAATAATACTTGAGTGCTAATAATAATAATTACAGCAAAATACTATTTTTTATTAATAATATTGTTGTTATTATTATTATTATTATTATCAATAATAATAGTGCTAATAATGTTCTAACAACAATGATGATACTAATATTATTTTTAATATATTAGTATTTTGTTGTAATTATTATTATTAGCACTCAAGTATTATTATGATTATTGATAAAAAATAATAATAATAACATTTAATGATTAGTATTATTATTATCATTATAATTATTATTATTAGCACTTAAGTATTACTATTGATAATAATAATAACAATACTATTACTACTACTAATATTATTATTAACAAAAATAATATTACAAATAATATTAGTATTATCATTGTTGTTGTTCGAATTATTATTATTAGCACTCAAATATTATTATTGATGATGATGATAATATTAATATAAGTATTATTAATAATAATTCGTATTTTGTTGTCATTAATATTAGCACTCAAGTATTATTATTGATACTACTACTACTACTACTACTAATAATAATAATAATATTAACAATAATATTAAAAATATTAGAATTATCATTGTTGTTAGAATATTATTAGCACTCAAATATTATTATTGATGATGATAATAATAATATTAATAACAATATTAATAATAATTAGTATTTTGTTGTAATTAATATTATTAGCACTCAAGTATTATTATGATAAAAAATAATAATAACATTTTAATGATTAGTATTATTGTTATCATTATACTTATTATTATTAGCACTCAAGTATTATTATTATTATTAATAATAATAATAATAATAATAATAATAATAATAATACCATCCTACTACTACTAATAATATTACTACTACTAATAAGTATTATTCTTGTTGTGTTTTTTATTATTATTATTATTATTATTATTATAGTAAATGTTATTAGAACCCCAGTATCCTGTGTAGAGGATCCCCATAGTTCTCTTGTTCTATAAGGACCCCCCCAGTAAAGTCTGTAGGAATAGATAATAATCCCCCTGTGTTTATTTCCCTGCTCTCTATGGGATCTCTATGGGATGATTGTCTCTCTATGGGATGAGTGGATCTCTATGGGATGATTGTCTTTCTATGGGATGAGTGTCTCTCTATGGGATGATTGTCTCTCTATGGGATGATTGTCTCTCTATGGGATGATTGTCTCTCTATGGGATGATTGGCTCTCTATGGGATGATTGTCTCTCTATGGGATGATTGTCTCTCTATGGGATGATTGTCTTTCTATGGGATGAGTGTCTCTCTATGGGATGAGTGTCTCTCTATGGGATGATTGTCTCTCTATGGGATGATTGTCTCTCTATGGGATGATTGTCTCTCTATGGGATGATTGTCTCTCTATGGGATGATTGGCTCTCTATGGGATGATTGGCTCTCTATGGGATGAGTGTCTCTCTATGGAATGATTGTCTCTCTATGGGATGATTGTCTCTCTATGGGATGATTGTCTCTCTATGGGATGATTGGCTCTCTATGGGATGATTGGCTCTCTATGGGATAATTGTCTCTCTATGGGATGATTGTCTTTCTATGGGATGATTGGCTCTCTATGGGATGAGTGTCTCTCTATGGAATGATTGTCTCTCTATGGGATGATTGTCTCTCTATGGGATGATTGGCTCTCTATGGGATGATTGGCTCTCTATGGAATGATTGTCTCTCTATGGAATGATTGTCTCTCTATGGAATGATTGTCTCTCTATGGGATGATTGGCTCTCTATGGGATGATTGGCTCTCTATGGGATGAGTGTCTCTCTATGGGATGAGTGTCTCTCTATGGAATGATTGTCTCTCTATGGGATGATTGTCTCTCTATGGAATGATTGTCTCTCTATGGGATGATTGTCTCTCTATGGGATGAGTGTCTCTCTATGGAATGATTGTCTCTCTATGGGATGATTGTCTCTCTATGGAATGATTGTCTCTCTATGGGATGAGTGTCTCTCTATGGAATGATTGTCTCTCTATGGGATGATTGTCTCTCTATGGGATGATTGGCTCTCTATGGGATGAGTGTCTCTCTATGGAATGATTGTCTCTCTATGGAATGATTGTCTCTCTATGGGATAATTGTCTCTCTATGGGATGATTGTCTCTCTATGGGATGATTGGCTCTCTATGGGATGATTGTCTCTCTATGGGATGATTGGCTCTCTATGGGATGATTAGCTCTCTATGAGATCTCTATGGGATGATTGGCTCTCTATGGGATAATTGTCTCTATGGGATGAGTGGCTCTCCTCTGATACATTGTATCCACTAGTTTGATTCTTTGTTTAATAAACTATTGAAAACTTTGGCAGCCAGTGTGTGCCAGTCACATGTGTGCAGCGGAGGCCTGAGCACGGGCTCCCTCTAGCGGCCCGCCGGTGGTACTTCTCCCACTCACTTCCTCCCCATAGAGGAGCAGGCAGTGCTGTGTGTGCTGCTGGCTGTGCCCCCCCCCCCCCCCCCTCTAACTTCCACGCTTGCTGCTGCTCTCCCCCTTCCACGGATGAAGCTCGGAGCCCCACAGGAGGACCTGGAACCACAGCACAGGGTGTGTCCCCCTGCCTGAGAAGCCCCAGTGCGTTGCCTGTCCTCCCCAGCCTGCAAGAAGAGAGCAGGGAGGGACCCAGCTGAGGAAATGGAGCTCTGAGAGAGGGGGAGGGAGAAGAGAGAGAGGGAGACAGTCAGTCCAGAAGAGACAGATCACCAACAAGAGGGAGACCTGGAGCTGTCTCCTTCCACCAGGCTGCATCTGATATCCAGGTCAGTAGAGGGGGAGGAGGGGGGGCACTTCACCAATGCATGACTTGCAGGCAGGAAGAGGGGGATCCTGCCTTCCTTGCCTAGCTATGCTGGCTCAGATGGCATGCACAGGGTTAACCCTGCCTGGGTAGCTCAGTAGTGCCCTTGGGTGATGGGAGTTCTCTCTGTTCCCCCAGCATGGCTCGGATCAGGACTCACCTGCTGCTGGTGAACTACAAGTGCAAGCATGTCCTGCCAGCCAGGGCTACTCCAGCTCTCCTGTAAAGTTGGTCCTGTTAAGTTTTTGGGGGTATGCTGGGATTAATGGACAGAGGCAGCTTCTCTTTTATATGGCTGCTGGAGATTGTTATGGTGGCTCTGCTGGGACTTGTGGTTCTTTAGCAGTTGCTTTGGGTTTGTACTAATGGGGGGGGGCTTTCTGCTCATTGGTGGGTCATGAGTTTGCGCTGTGGGGTGCTAAGATGGATTCCTGTCTGCATGGAGTTTGTAGGGTTTTTTTTTTGTGTGTGTTGAGCTGCAGGGTACTGAGTTTAATATCTGTCTGCTTGGAGTTTGTAGGTTGCTTATATTTGAGCTGTGGGTTACTGGAGTTGATTCTTGTCTGCATGGAGTTTGTGGGTTGTTGTGTTTTGAGCTATGGAGTACTGGGATGGATTCCCGTCTGCATGGAGTTTGTAGGTTGCTTGGGCTACTGGGTTTGATTCTTGTCTGCCTGGAGTTTGTAGGTTGTGTTTGAGCTGCGGGGTATTTGGTTTGATTCTTGTCTGCATGGAATTTGTAGGTTGCTTGGGGTTGAGCTGCAGGGTACATAGTTTATTAGCTGTCTGCATGGAGTTTGTAGGTTGCTTATATTTGAGCAGTGGGTTACTGGGGTTGATTTCTTGTCTGCATGGAGTTTGTGGGTTGTGTTTAAGGTACGGAGTACTGGGATGGATTCCTGTCTGCATGGAGTTTGTAGGTTGCATGAGCTGTGGGGTACTGGGTTTGATAGCTGTCTGCATGGAGTTTGTAGGTTGCTTGTGATGCAGGGTGCTGAGATGGATTCCTGTCTGCATGGAGTTTGTAGGTTTTTGTTTTTTTTGTGTTTTGAGCTGCAGGATACTGCGTTCAATAGCTGTCTGCATGGAGTTTGTAGGTTGCTTATATTTGAGCTGTGGGTTACTGGGGTCGATTTCTTGTCTGCATGGAGTTTGTGGGTTGTTGTGTTTTGAGCTATGGAGTGCTGGGATGGATTCCCGTCTGCATGGAGTTTGTAGGTTGCTTGAGCTGCGGGCTACTGGGTTTGATTCTTGTCTGCCTGGAGTTTGTAGGTTGTGTTTGAGCTGCGGGGTATTTGGTTTGATTCCTGTCTGCATGGAGTTTGTAGGTTGCTTGTGTTTTTTTAGGTGCTTTGCTTTCCACCTGCAACTGGCGAGGTTAACCTGTGACCCCAATTGGCCTCGGTGTCTGTGATTGTGGTGTGGGCATTAGATTGTAAGTGGCACCTTGGCAGTGATTGGTGGATGTGGCTCTTCGTAAAAGGGGCCACAGAATATGTCCGTGCTATACATCTTGGTGTGTGTATACTGTGTGTTTATATACATTATATTCTGTTTATACACACACTGTGTTTTTTTGTTTTTATTATATACGGTCTGTTTGTTTGTTTATATTTGCTGTGTTTACACACACACACAACAGATCTTTAAAACTCCTGTTTTAGCTTTCCTTTTTTTATTATTTTTTTTTTTTTTAACTGCTGCAGAGTCTCAGTTCTTCCGCTGCATTCTTCATGGCAGGTGGGCAAACTTGGGAATTTGACGATCTCTTGCTGCCTAACGTATTGTTGTCTAAAGTATACTGTTGGAGTGCTAGTTTTAGGTGGATGATGCTCTAGAAATGCCTCCTGGTGTCTAGATAGGACTGGCTGGCTCCTGAATTCTGTGTGCGTGCAAATAAGGACTGAAGATATCTCAGTGACAGGCAGTGACTGCTCGGCGGTGCTGGATATTCCCTCCAATATTGATTTTTCTGTAAAGGTAGAAACTAACCTGCAACCTTCTGAATATCACAATGTAATTATAATGCCGCGTACACACGGTCGGACTTTTCGTCTACAAAAGTCCGACAGCCTGTCCGACATACTTCCGACGTACCTTCGGCGGACTTGCGGCAGACTTTCTTACGAACGGACTTGCCTACACACGACCACACAAAAGTCCGACGGATTCGTACGTGATGACGTACACCGGACTAAAATAAGGAAGTTCATAGCCAGTAGCCAATAGCTGCCCTAGCATGGGTTTTTGTCCGTCGGACTAGCACACAGACGAGCGGATTTCGGGGTCCGTCGTACTTACGACGTAAAGATTTGAAGCATGTTTCAAATCTAAAGTCCGTCGGATTTGAGGCTAAAAAAGTCCGTTGAAAGTCCGGAGAAGCCCACACACGATCGGATTACCAGCCAGCTTTAGTCCGTCAGCGTCCGTTGGACTTTTGTAGACGAAAAGTCCGACCGTGTGTACGCGGCATAATAACCGCACCAATATATTAGGGATTTTCAAGTGTGCGTTCAAACCCCCCCTCACCTAATTATCTTTATCTCGGGCCTGACACCCCAGCTTGAGCTAGATGTTTTCGAACTGGGACAAGCTCTGTCCTTGTCGGCAATCATAGCAGTTTGTCATTTAAGAGGGACCCGGTCATTTTTGTTGTTGCCACGGCTGTAGTTGCTCCTCATGTATGTGTGATTGCTTAGTGAATTCAGCCGACCGTCTGAGCCTGACTCTCTGCTGTCCTCTTAGACGGAGTCAAAGCTCACATGTAGCCTCCTTGTCTGCTGAGTGTGAAGAATGGACGCTGTTATGCCCTCCTCAAGAGCCGGGAGTGTTCGAGGAAAGGGCAGCAAGCGAAGGGTCAGGCTGGCTGAATTCACTAAGCAATGACACATACATAATTACAGCCGTGGCAACAACGAAAATGACAGGTGCCGCTCGAGGCTCCACAGGGTCCTCTTGCTTGACAAAGGGCTAGGAGTGCCGACCAAGGACAGAGCTCGTCCCAGCTCAAAAACATCTAGTGGGGAAAGGAAGTCCTAAAAGTCGCACGTCACAGCAGAACCCTGAAAGGAGGTGCCTTAGCCTGGGCTCCACCCAGGCCACGCCCCCAGCATGTTTCACTCTGCCCCATTAGTTTTAATCATGGGGTTCATGATTAAGTTTTGGGGCAGAGTGAAACGCGTTGAGGGACGTGGTCATATACCACATTACAGGGTTTTGTTGTGGTATGCGACTTTCAGGACTTCCTTCCCTGGACAGTTTTGACACTTTTGGGGACCAGTGATATTTTATACAGTGATCAGTACTATAAAAATGGCCACTGATTACTGTATAAATGGCACTGGCAGGGACGGGGTTAGCACTAGGGGACGATCAAGGGGTTAAGTGTTCCCCCAGGGAGGTGTTTCTAACTGGGGGGGGGGGAGGGGACTGACTGGGTGTACAGAGAGATCACTGTTCCTAATCACTAGGAACCAGCGATCACACTGTACTTCCCTGACAGAACGGGGGGATCTGTTTGTTTAGATTGGCAGATCCCCATTCTGGCTCTCTGTGGAACGATCGCGGGTGGCCAGCAGACATCACGGTTGCCGGCCATGCGGGTTGGCTCCCCCGCCGTGCAGCGTGCGTGCGCGCCTGCTATAGCTCATAAAGGGACTGCGGTACCGGTACGGTGATTTGCGGGAACCTGCCACAGTATAATGGCGGCGGCTGGCCAGCAAGTGGTTAATCATGAACCCCCATGTTTGGCACCCCAAAGCACTAAGGCGTTGCTGCGCACCTCACTTTGGGCTAGTAGGGATGATTGGAGGGGGGATGGGAGGGATATTTGGAGTGGGGGGGGATTTGTGCTAGTAGGGATGATTGGGGGGGGGGGGATATTTGGAGTGGGGGGATTTGTGCTAGTAGGGATGATTGGGGGGGGTGATGGGAGGGTTATTTGTGCTAGTAGAGATGATTGGAGGGGGGGATTTGGGGGGGATCTGTGCTAATAGGGATGATTGGAGGGGGGATGGGAGGGATATGTGTGCTAGGAGGGGGATTTGGAGTGGGGGGGGGATTGTGCTAGTAAGGATGATTGGAGGGGGGATGGGAGGAATATTTGTTCTAGTAGGGGGGATGTGAGGGATGTGCTAGGAGGAGGATTTGGAGTGGGGGGGGGGGGGGGTGCTTATCCTAGAAGGTGGATTTGGAGGGGGGGGGGGGTGGGGGTTTGTGCTCTTCATCTGACTGCCCATAGAGGAAAGCAGGCATGAGCAGATTTGCTTCAATTCTATGCCCAGGTGTGAATGACAAATCCCACAACGCACATTTCAGATGCCATTCATTTGAATGGCACATGAAAACACGGTGCGGTTCTGCCGCTATTGTCGAGCAAACAATCGCCGCAAACTTTTTTTTTTTTGGGGGGGGGCAATAAGCTTCATGCAATGTGGTCTGTTGCACCGCGTTTTTAGGTGCCATTAAAATGAATGGTGTCTGAAATATGCTTTGTGCCATTTGTCATTCACACCTGGACGTTTGGAAATTGCGGGCAGAATCGCGGGCAAAATCTGCCCCATGATTCAGAACGCCCAGGTGTGAACGCAGCCAGCTGTGTGTTTTACATTAGAAAGCTGGCAGCCTGCCAAGGTTTTTCTCTCATTGAAAAACACTCTGCCTCTGAATTTGAGAATGAATTTCTCCCCAATGCCAGTATATACAGAGATAAATTAGGACTTGTATACTGCCTTTTTTTTTTTTTCTCACAGGTTTACTATAAAGAAATTATATAACTCTTGGTGAGCTTGCTGAGACTTGTAGTTGGCCAGCAGAATGAGACAATACCCCAGTTTCTGATATTTAAATGCAGAATGGTTATCCTCCTCCTCGGGCCCTTCTACGATGTGGACGGAGATTATAACTAGAGATTTTCCAAAATCTGGCAAAGCACTATTTTTTTCTTTTTTTTTTTTTTTTTTTGGTGGTATTTTTGCTTTGTTGCTAATTTGTGTCCTCTGTGCGTTCTTCTGCCTGACACTGTATCGTTGAGTAAAACGGTTGAATAATTTATGTGCGAGCGCAATTACGCCCCCTCGGCTTTTGTAAATGGAGTCTCCCTTCCCCCTTTTTTTTTTTTTTTAAATTTTATTTTAACCCTTTAGTGCCTGTGAAGGGCTCATTCTCAGCAGTCCCGTCAGACATCGCTGCCCCAAGGCATAGACGGGGCAAGTGGCCTTATGTCCTATTGATTTAGTTCACGCCAACATGCTGCAGCTGTGTGCGCTAATAATAAGCTGAACGGATTCTGTGCTTTGCGGGTTCACAGAAGTCATTCTAATTCAGCTTCTTCTTCTTCTTTCCTCCCAGGTGAAGCGCGTTGGGCTGCGTTCACTGAAGGCGGCTTAGACTGACCCCCCGACCCTCTGCTGGCGACGCTTAGAAACGTGTGGGGGAAAAAATGCAGACGTTCCTGAAAGGGAAGCGGGTCGGGTATTGGATGAGCGAAAAGAAGATCAAGAAACTCAACTTTCAAGCCTTTGCCGACCTGTGCAGGTAAGATGTCCTTGGAATGCTTCGGTCACGCAAGAGACCTGCGATTTTTTTTGAAAGCGTGCCGCTATCGTAACTATAATGGTTTAAAGGGTTGGTCCACCCAGAACTGATAGTTTAAATCTCCAGCGTCCACCAAAAATAAAAAAAAATCTGACAGTTATCTCATAAAGACTTTATCAGGGTGATATCTGCACCAATTTCTGGGTCCGTACGCCTGCTGTGCCCATTATGAGGGGTTTCCAGTGGGTGTACAGACCCGGGAACTCTGCACAGGGATGGTGGGAACCCTCATAATGGGCACATCAGGTGTACAGACCTGGGAACTCAGCACAGGGATGGTGGGAACCCTCATAATGGGCACATCAGGTGTACAGACCTGGGAACTCAGCACAGGGATGGTGGGAACCCCTCATAATGGGCACAGCAGGTGTACAGACCTGGGAACTTGGCACAGGGAGGGTGGAAACTCCTCATAATGGGCACAACAGGTGTACAGACCTGGGAACTTGGCACAGGGATGGTGGGAACCCCTCATAATGGGCACAGCAGGTGTACAGACCTGGGAACTTGGCACAGGGATGGTGGGAACCCCTCATAATGGGCACAACAGGTGTACAGACCTGGGAACTTGGCACAGGGATGGTGGGAACCCCTCATAATGGGCACAACAGGTGTACAGACCTGGGAACTTGGCACAGGGATGGTGGGAACCCTTCATAATGGGTACAGCAGGTGTACAGACCTGGGAACTCAGCACAGGGATGGTGAGAACCCCTCATAATGGGTACAGCAGGTGTACAGACCTGGGAACTCTGCACAGGGATGGTGGGAACCCTTCATAATGGGCACAATGGTGTACAGACCTGGGAACTTGGCACAGGGATGGTGGGAACCCTTCATAATGGGTACAGCAGGTGTACAGACCCGGAACTCTGCACAGGGATGGTGGGAACCCCTCATAATGGGCACATCAGGTGTACAGACCCAGGAACTCAGCACAGGGATGGTGGGAACCCTTCATAATGGGTACAGCAGGTGTACAGACCCGGAACTCTGCACAGGGATGGTGGGAACCCTCATAATGGGCACATCAGGTGTACAGACCCAGGAACTCAGCACAGGGATGGTGGGAACCCTTCATAATGGGTACAGCAGGTGTACAGACCCGGGAACTCAGCACAGGGATGGTGGGAACCCTTCATAATGGGCACAGCGGGTGTACAGACGTAGGAACTCAGTACAGGGATTGTGGAAACCCCTCATAATGGTCAAAGTTCCAGAGACTGTACACCTGCTGTGCCCATTATGAGGGGTTCCCATCATCCCTTTTTTAAATTTTTGGAGGAGGTATAACTTGCAAAGGTGGGTGAAGACTCCCAAGTGTACAGGAATGATGGTATTGAGACATCACTGTAATGCCCCGTACACACGGTCGGATTTTCCGACGGAAAATGTGTGATAGGACCTTGTTGTCGGAAATTCTGACCGTGGTGGGCTCCATCACACATTTTCCATCGGATTTTTCGACACACAAAGTTTGAGAGCAGGATATAAAATTTTCCGACAACAAAATCCGTTGTCGGAAATTCCGATCGTGTGTACACAAATCCGACGGACAAAGTGCCACGCATGCTCAGAATAAATAAAGAGATGAAAGCTATTGGCCACTGCCCCGTTTATAGTCCCGACGTACGTGTTTTACGTCACCGCGTTCAGAACGATCGGATTTTCCGACAACTTTGTGTGACCGTGTGTATGCAAGACAAGTTTGAGCCAACATCCGTCGGAAAAAATCCTAGGATTTTGTTGTCGGAATGTCCGAACAAAGTCCGACCGTGTGTACGGGGCATTAGTGTATATAAGACATAAGATGCCAGTGGCAGACATTGACTACCTGGTTCCAGCTGTAACTAAAGTATCACTTTTTGGTGTAGTGGCCCTTCTAAATTAGTTTTTTTTTTTTTACTTCATTTTCTAAAAGCACTGTACAGGAAAAGTCCAGCCATCTGTAACATTCTACACTCTCCCATGTGATGTGTCAGAGGTCCGGCTGCCTTTTGTTAGACGTGTTTTAAATCTGGCACGGAGCCCCACAATGCATTGCGTCAGTGAGGGCTCATGTGCGCTGCTGCCTTAAGCTGACACAAGCAAAAGCAACACTCTGCTAAACCCGCCATGCACACACACCGGTAAAACAACACGCAATCGTTCGCTGTGTCAGCAAGGTCTGAAAAGGTCATATGTGCCGGCTTTGTCTTTTTTTTTTTATTAAAGCTGAAATTTAATCTGCTTATATTTTGTCTTTCCTGCACCCCCCCCCCCCCCCCCCCCCCCAACATAATGACCTTTTTAAATAAAACCTTTCTATTTTCATTGCCTTCTACCTTATGTTAGACCCAGCAATGTCGTCAGGGCTGCTGTAAGAAACACAGTTTTACTATGCTTCAGTTATGAATGAACACAGTGAGAGGTCAGTACCGATCGCTCACTGTGTTCATTCAGGAAAGAAAGGGGCTGGTAAATGTGACATATTCATTGGATCCTTCCCCAACTCTCCATCCTGAAGGGATCCTGTTGTGTGCTTGCAGCTGCTGGTGGGAACCCGGCAGTACAGCGGGGGGCCCACGGGGGGAGGGGGGGCCTGGGCAGCAGAGGGAAGCGTATGGTGCAGAGGGAGGGTAATTGGTGCAGTGTGGGGAGCAATCACTGGAACTGATCCCCCTGTATGGCTCTCTGCAGTAGCTGAAAGCCGGAGGGAGAGGAGGAGAAGCGAGCTTTCAGCTGCGGCAGAGAAAGCGATACAGGGGATCAGTTCAAGTCATTGCCCCTCTGCCATGCCGATCGCCCTCCCTGCCCACATCCGATTTACCCAGCCGTCTTGGCACCCCTGCTGTCTTAGGCATCATACAGGAGGACTGGTGGTACCCCATTATCTACGCCCCCTGAATGTCATCACTGGGTGTCAGTGCTTCTCTATGCAATGCAGGTTAGTGGGAGGAGCCAGCAGGGTGGTGTACATGGCTTCCTGAAAACATCACAGCACCCTGCCCCAATACTGCTCAAGAGCCCCTAGTCCCCAATGCAAACAGTAAGCTGGCTCTTTGGCGGAGTTATGCAAATATGAAAATGCCTTTTGGAGGAGTGGGCGTTCCTATATTTGCATGCAGACCACCCTAGGTAACAGCTTACACTGTGGCTGGGTGCCGCCATCTTGGATGTGATATCCTAAAGTCCTGAGACCGCTGTTGGGTGCCACCATCTTGGATGTGGTATCCAAAAGTCCTGAGAGCGCTGTTGGGTGCCGCCATCTTGGATGTGATATCCAAAAGTCCTGAGAGCGCTGTTGGATGTCGTCATCTTGGATGTGATATCCAAAAGTCCTGAGAGCGCTGTTGGGTGCCGCCATCTTGGATGTGATATCCAAAAGTCCTGAGAGCGCTGTTGGGTGGGGGTGGGAGGTCAATCATCCACAGCTCAAGGAACCCCCCTAGCAACCTGTAGAACTGCCTTTCTCAACCTTTTCTACACCAGGGAACCCTTTGAAATAACTTTCCGGTCTCTACAAAAAAAGAACGTCTCCCCCTGTGCTCCTGAATGTAATGTAATGCCATGCACTGCGTTACATTCTTTGATTGCTGGGGAAACTGGCAACAGGGACCCGGAAGTGACGTCATACACATCGCTTCTGAGTCAGCAACAAGAAGGGGAGGAGATCAGACGTGTGTCCTCTCTCCTCCCTCCCCTCTACCCAGCGGCACCTGCTATGGAGCCCCGGATACATAGTGGGAGGCGCTCGTGGGGTTTCGAAGCCGCCCGAATGCTTCCATCTGACAAGTTAACCCTGCCGTTTGCCCTCATCAGGGCTAAATGTTTAAAAAAAAAAAAAAAAAAACTACTACCTGCCCTGCCAGGGCCGGTGACAAGGGGTGGGCAGGAGGGGCGGCAGTGGAGATTTTGGGGTATTTTGCTTAAATTGGTGATTTGAAGAGGGGGATTTGTGTTAGGGAGGAGGAATGGATTTTGTGCTATTAAGAGAAAATTTGGGGGCGGGGGAATTGGTTGGTGCTAGGAGACGGAATTTGGGGGGCATTTGTGCTGGGGGGGGGGGGGGGATTTATGCTCAGAGGGAAAATGTGAGGGGTAGAGGACTTGTCCTAGAAGGGAGGGGGAGGATTTGAGGGGGGGGGGGGGGGTTGTACTGGAAGAGGGAGGTTTTTTGTTTGGGGAGATTTTTGGTTTGCAATGGGAATTTATACTTGGGGGGGCGGGCAAGTTTGAAGATTAGTGCTTGAATTGTTTTGGAGGGGATTTTTTCTGACACATGATGCTCATACATTTTTTTGGGGGGGGGGGGGTTGCACCATTTGGCATCTTCTCCCTGGGCACTAATGACCTTATCTTGGGACTGTGCCCGACGTCCGGAACTACATGTCCTGGGCATCGGGTGATAGGAATTGTTCACTTATCCCTGCACCTGGTGCCAATAGTCAATGGGCTGATAAAAGCCCAGGCGCCAGGATGCAATTTCTAGTTGCCATGGCAACCTGGCGCCTGGAATTTTTGAATTCTGCCCTTAGCTTAAATAAAAAAAAAAAAAAAATCAATGGTGTCAGTGAGAACGTATACAAGAGGCAGAAATTGCTCAAGGAACCCCTAGCAACCTCTGGAGTAACCCTGGTTGAGAAACTCTTGACTAGAGGAAGCCCCAGGATTCTATGGAACCCTAGTTGAGAACTGCTGCTCCATAGTATGCAATGACCAGGGCTATACATGGCCAAGTGTGAACAGGTTGTTACAAATACAACTAGCAGCGTAGCATGCTTTTGTGTCCGCAAAAAAAAAAAAAAAAAAAAAAAAAACATTAGCATAACGTAAAAACAACAAAAAATAGTGTCAAGTCACTTCCACCTGAACACTTGTCATTTGTAAGAACTGTAACCCTAAGTTTCAGTGCTGGACGTTCAGCGCTGACTGTACTGAGGCATTGAAAGTAAAATTATACAAAACGCAGCAGCGCCTGCACATTGTTCGCACTTCATCGCTGTTCATTTTATTTTTACTGTACAAATGATCTCAATTGGTTTTTTTTTTTGTTTTTTTTTTGGCTGGAGTTCAGCTTTAAGTCTCATTCCCTCTTTAATATGTCCTTCTGGGTTTCCTTTTTCTGAGCTTGGTAAAAATTAGATTCAGTTTTTAGCAACCCCCCCCCCCCCCCCCCCCCAGCAGAGCGCTGAGACAAGTATCCAGCCGGGGGGTCACCTAATTCCTGCAAATCCAGACGGAGTCGCTCTACTTTTCTGCTGTTCCTTTTAGTATTAAAGGAAAGCCATGTCTGCATCTGTCCTGACCTAATAACCTGAGCGGCCATGTCTGTTCTGAACGGCCCTCTCCCTGATCATTGTGGTCCCCCCCCCCTTCAACAGACAGACCCCTGTAGAAGAATTCAGAACAGCAGCTGTGTTGGGCTCCTGTGTCCCCCTATGTTTCCCCAAGCAGAGCTTTAAAGTGGATGTAAACCTCAGACATGAAATCTGAACATAGCCTATCCCTCTATAGCGGGGGGGGGGGGTCTCCAAACTTTCCAAACTAAGAGCCAGTATACCTTCCTTCATGCTTTAGGGGGGCCAGACTGTGGCTGGTGGGATTAGCAAATGCCATCCTCTCAATGGAAGTAAGAAATGCCCCATCATTGGTTTTAATGGGGGTGGTGGTGGGGGGGGGGGGGTCATGCCCTATTGTTGGTATCGGTGGGAGCTATCGTGCCCTATTGCTGGCATCAGTGGCAGGAATAGTGCTCCATTGTTGGTGTCATTGGGACGAATGGTGCCCCATCACCGGCATTCGAGGGAGGAATGTATTCTAAGACTGAGAGCCGAGCGATCAAACACAGCCGATCACTCGGTTCTCAGAGCTCTGTGAGCAGAGAGCTGGTGACTGTCATTCACCAGCGCTCTGCTCCGCCCTGCTGTGCTTACTGCAGCGCTGGGCTGTGGAGGGGGGCGGGAGGGGCCGGCTCAGGCTCCCAGCAGCTCGCTGAGAGGTTGAGATGGGTGCCGGTCCAGGTTTGTGAGCAGATCCCGACCATATGGTTCTGATCTTTCCTTTTTTTTTTTTTTTTTCATTAAAGTGTATTTTTTCCTAAAATATTGCGTTTGAAAGACCGCTATGCAAATGCAGTGTGACATAAAATATTGCAACAATCGCCATTTTATTACCTAGGGTATAATAAATTATAAAAAAAATATATATGTGTGTGTGTGTGTGTGTGTATGTGTATATATATATATATATATATATTACTTGGAACCCCCAAAACACATAATATATGTATGTGTATGTATATATATATTATATATATATATATATATATATATATATATATATATATATATATAATATTATTATTATTATTATTATATGTGTTTTGGGGGTTCCAAGTAATTTTCTAGCAAAAAATACTGATTTCAACTTTTGTTAAACAAATGTTGTCAGAAAAAGGTTCAGTCTTTCCCTCATTTACAGACTGAAGTTCATTGTGAAAAACATATCAGGCTGCCCGTTTTTTTTTTTTTTCTCTTTTGACAGCTGAGTGAGCAGAGAACTCTCTACGCTTGTTACATTAATTGATCGGGAATTTCTGCATAAAGAACATAAGGGAGGTTGAATCGAGATCACAATTTTTTTAACGATTAATCATGCAGCTCTACTCCCCCCCCACTTGCAGTGCGGCTTTTTCCCCCTCCTCCCCCCCGGATGCTGCGGGAGATGTTTCAGGATGGAGAGCGGAGGAAGGGGCTAGTCAATATGTCATTTACCAGCGCCTTCCTTTTCTAAAAACACAGTGACCACACTCGCTCACTGTGTTCAATCATAACTGAAGCATAGTAAACAGTGTTTACTATGCTTCAATTTGTGAGTGAACAGGAAGCCACTCAGCACAGAGCACTTGCCATTCATTCATTGTCCCGTGCAGTTAAGGCTGCAGAGAAAGGCGTGCTTATTGGAGCTTTGGGGGTGCACACGCTAATGCAATAGGCTGCCCACACCAATGGCTGGGAGCATGCTCATTCGGCTCCGTCAGCTCTGCAGCCAGACTATCACCAACAGCTCCCTGGTACTGCTTACAATTGGGTGCCAGTAGGGTGGGCTCCCAATCACGTGACCACCGTGACAGTCTCTGGTGGTAAGAACCCCTTAAAGGGCCGGCAATGGGGATAAGCTGAAGGTTCTAATCAGCCAGCTAACCCCATCCACTGGGAGGCCATGACTGATGCAGCTCACAAAGTTACCATTGGCCTTTGATGGGAACTTCTAATGCTTTTAACTCTCCATTAGCACTTAGTGAACATGCGTTTCCCAACACATGTGATCACTAAGAGAAGTCGACATTCAGTAATGGATTTAATAGTGATTCCCATTACTCAAAAATCGGAGTTTTTGGTTTTTTTTTCAGTTTTTTTTTTTTATTATTTCCCTATTACTATTAGGAGTAGTACTGGATAGATTAAAGTAGAACTCCTACCAGCATTGAGCTCATAGCCCCCTTCTTCTTCCTTCTTCTTTTTTTTTTTCCCCTATTCCTTATTTGTGCTTTTGCCCACTCTGTTTGAAAATTTGATGTAGTACCCTCCTAGTGTAATCAAGGCAGCAGTAATTGCTCGTCCGGGTCTGTTCAGGGTTTCACAGGCTGGGAGTTTGATTACTTCCCCCTGGCTCTGGAAGAAGCTTCTAGATCTTCAGGGCGGGAGATTCAAATAACCAGCCTGAATATTTCTTATGCCCCAGCCAATCCCTGGAGAGGAGTGTCCAAGAAAGGGGTCTGGAAGGGTGATAAATAGTCTGAGGCACTGGAGAGCTGGGTTCCTTCTCCCCAGGAGGGTTCCACACCATGAGGGGCTGTTGCCCTTAGAGCTTTAATTTTCATGATATTTAATCACCTATCTGTCTAAAAAAAAAAAAAAAAAAAAAAAAAAGAAAAATATGGGTACAGTGTTGAATGACCGCGCAATTGTCATTCAAAGTGTGACAGCGCTGAAAAATGGCCTGGGGCAGGAAGGGGGTGAAAGTGCCCGGTATTGAAGGTGTTAAAGAGAAGATTGTATTCTAATTGCTGTATGCCTATTCCGTGCCCTGACCCCTCTCCTGTTAAAGTTCCTTTAAGCAATACATCTAAAAACAAATGACCCCCCTTATACCAGTGTTTCTCAACTCCCAGTCCTCAAGGCACCCCAACAGGTCATGTTTTTAGGCTCTCCATTATTTTGCAAAGGTGATTTGATCAGTTTCCCTGCCTTAGTAGTTACCACGGCCGTTTCATCTGAGGGGAAATCCTGAAAACATGACCTGTTGGGGCGCTTTGAGGACTGGAGTTGAGAAACGCTGCGGCACTGGAGCCAGTGTAAATGAACTGGAGCTTTGCAGTGGTGGCCAGCCTATGTAGTTTTAGGGAAGAAGCAGTTAAAGTGGTTGTAAACTCTAAGGCTATGTTTCCACTATTGCGTCCCCAAAGTCGCGCAATTTTTACCACGATTTTTTGCCGCAACCTGAAGCAAGGCCTGTGTGTTCTTGAGGTCTATGGACCTCAAGTCGCATCAAAGTGGGACCAAAGTAATGCTGGGACTACTTTCAAGTCGCACAGATATGAACGGTACTCATTGGAAATCATGGGGTACGACTTGTCATGCGACTTTCCAGTCCCAAATCGCATGAAAAGTCGCACTTATGGAAACCTAGCCCAAAAAAAAATTAAGTAAAAAATAACAACCTGCAAGTCGCCTACTAGCTCATTATGAAATACTTACCGTGGATCGAAGCTGTTGCAGCAGTCCCGGTACACCGCTGTGACCGGCGACATGTCTTCCGGAGTTTATTTCCCGGGTTCGCGGGATCCGGCGCTGCGATTGGCCTGGAGCAGCGATGACGTCACTCCTGCGCATGCTCGCGGGAGCCGCCGGGCACGGCTCCTGGAGGAAGGGCACGAGCTGGCCGGGGTTCTTCAGTGCGCGTGTTCCGATGACGTAGGCGCATGCGGATACAGTGGAGATCTCCTTAACCGCGCAGGTTTAGGAGATGTTCACGGTACCTACAGGTAAGCCTTATTATAGGCCTTCTAGGCTGGAGGTAACGGTGGGGTAACTAGGTTTACAACCACTTCAATACCAGTGGCCCCTGCGGGCGATAGCGTTACATTAACCATTTTGGGGCCTGTGACCTTTTCTCTACCATGCTTTTCTCCAGTGGCCCCTGGAAGCCTGCTAGCCATGACCTACAGTGCTCTTTGAATTGTTCTTGTTATTCTTTATTTTATCGTTGTACTTGATGGAACCTGTTTTTTTTTTTTTTTTTTTCTCTGGCACATAAGGGCCTTTTCTCCTTCTTTTTTTTTTTTTTTTTTTTTTTTTTTCCTGTTGGTTCCTTCTGTAAATGTGTTACAAAAGAAGTGTCACAATGCATTCTTGTTTCTCCAATAACAAATCTGAAGGCGTCCTTTGTGCTTGATCTATGACAAGAGGAAGCGAGAGACGAGTCTTCTTCACACTTAGTTCCTGAATAGGGATGAGTAAATGGCCCAACGTCTACCCCGCTTGTACATTCACCCATCTCTTCCCCTGAACTGACCTCTAGATTTTCCTACTATTATTATAATAATAATAATAATAATAATAAATAATCGTGATCGTTTGTTTTTCAAATTTTATGTGATCCTAAACAGAAGTTTTGTTTGACATATTTCATTCACATAAATCATATCCACTTGCTGACCAGGACTTTCCGGACACTTTTTGTTTACAGGTTTAAAGTGATTGTAAAGTTGTTCGTTTGTTTGTTTGTATTTATTTATTTATTTTTTACATTTTTTTTTTTTTAATAATAATAAACATGTTATACTTGCCTCCTCTGTACAGTTGATTTTTCACAGAGCAGCCACAATCCTCCTCCTTCTCGGGTCCCTCTTTGCTGCTCCTGGCCCCTCCCTCCTATCGAGTGCCCCCTCAGCCAGCAGCTTCCTATGGGGGGCACCCGAGCCAAGTCAGAGCTCCCTGTGTGTCCATTCAGACACGGAGCCCCGACCCGGCCCCACTCCCTCTCTCTCCTGATTGGCTGGCTGATGGACTTTGACAGCCGCCGGAGCCAATGGCGCCCCTGCTGTGTCACAGCCAATCAGGAGGAGTGTCCCTGACAGCTTAGACATTCGTGGGCATCGCTGGATAGAGATGGGGTTCAGGTAAGTTATTGGGGGGGGGGGGGTTCTGGGGAGGCTGCTACACACAAAAGGTTTTTTTAATTTTTATTTTTTTATTTTAATGCATATGTAAACAGTGTTTTCACCACACATGTGAAGTATCGCCAAGAATGTTAGAGCGAGAGCAATAATTCTAGTACTAGACCTCTCTCTGTAACTCTAAACAGGTAATCTGTAACAATTTGTAAAAGCGTCGTCTATGGAGATTTTCAAGTACCATAGTTTGTTGCCATTCCACGAGCGTGCGCAATTTTAAAGCGCAACATGTTAGGTATCTATTTATTCGGCGTAACATCACCTTTCATATTTTACAAAAAAAAAAAAAATTGGGGTAAATATTTTATTAAGATAAAAAAAACCTTCACAACTCCTTTTATGTCAGTATTTTTTGCTGGAAAATTAGAACCCCCAAATTTTATATATATATATATATATATATATATATATATATATATATAATTTTATTCTCATTTTTGCAGAGACCCTAGAGAATAAAATGACAATCGTTGCAATATTATCTCTTATCTCTGGTTCCTCCTGTACTGTCTGCCCTCACGTTGTAAAGTGCTGTGCAAACTGTTGGCACTGTATAATAATAATTTAATGTGACACAGTAATTCCGCAGCGGTCTTTCAAGCACAATATTTTTTGCACAAAATACACTTTAGTGAATTAAAAAAACAAACAAAAAAAAAAACGCAATAATTGCCCCATTTTTTTGTATAATGTGAAAGAAGATGTTACGCTGAGTAAATAGATACCCATATATTGACAAACATTATATATATATATATATATATATATATATATATATATATATATATATATATATATATATATATATATATATATATATATATATATATATATTATACCGTATTTATCGGCATATAACACACGTATTCATTTTAAGAGGGAAGTGGCAGGAAAAAAAACTTTTAAATAAGGAACTTTGAAGCAAAATAAGGGTCAGTGTTCATCTGCAGCCTCACCATTACCATCAAAGAAACAGCCTCATCATTGCCATCAGAGCAGCCTGATTGATGCCCATCTGCAGCCCAGAGGGGACAGGGAGGGGGGCGGGACAAGTGCCGACAGATTACATACAGTGAGAATCTCCTATGATAGACAGAACAGTGGTCCAATGGCAGCCAAGGAGACGGGACTTCCTATTACAGAGGCCGCCAAGTAAACAGGAGATTCTCACTGTATGTAATCTGACGGCGCTCATCCCGCCCCCTTCCCTGTCCTCTCCGAGGCAGCTAACATTGAAGTACTGGCATATAACACACACGCGCTATTTGCACTCGATTTTCATGGTGAAAAAGTGAGTGTTATACGCCAATAAATACAGTATATGTATGTGTGTGTGTGTATGTATGTATGTATGTATATATATATATATATATATATATATATATATATATATATATATATATATTTTATCAGAGACCCTAGGGCATAAAATGGCGGTCGTTGCGGTTTCGTTAATGCCACATGGTATTTGCGCAGTTCGTTTTTCAAATGCAATTTTTTTTTGGGGGGGGGGGGGGGGATACACTTTTTAATGAAAAAACAAAAAAAACAAGACACAATTTTTACCCCGATTGTTTTTGTAAAATATGAAAGGTGATGTTACGCTGAAAAAAATAGATACCTAACATGTCACGCTTTAAAATTGCGCACACTCGTTGAATGGCAACAAACTATGGTACTCGAAAATCTTAACTTAGGTATGCGTTCGCTTCTGCTCAGAGGGATGGGGGCACTTTAAAAAAATAAATAAATTTGTATTTATTTTTTTACACAGTCTCTCTAGGAATGTAAGCATCCCTTATAGAATAATAGAAATAAGGATGACAGGTCCTCCTTTTATGGAGAGATCTGGGGGTCAAAAAGACCCCAAATCTCTTTTTTTTTTTTTACCTGCACACCCATCACCCAGCTCTCTTCTGTAGTATTTGTAAGTTGGCTTATTCACTGTTTTTATTTTAATGAGGATAATTTGTCTGACACACACCTAGAAATCCGAGTTGTGCAATCAAGAGATCCTGATCCTGAAGGTTAATGTGCTTCATCACCTGTAATGATATGGGTGGTGACAGGCGAAGTGTGTTTAGTATCTGTAGCCAGAGGGTAGACATTTCCACGGTTGTAGTCCGGTGTACTCCTAGGAGGACTAAATGATGGCTTTCAGCACAATGTTGTTAAACCACATAAATCGGCTCCACCTTGTAATGTGCTGTGTAAATTACCAAACTAATCACAGGCCCATTGTAGTAAAAGCTTAACCCCCCCCCCCCTCCAGGTCAGCAAATTTTGTGTATGTCCATTCACCATGTGTATTCATCTTGAATCTCGGTGATCTTTGTGTATTTCTTCCAGATCTGTGCAGTATTCCAGTGTGAGACGTCCTGCAATAAAGACCGCTCACTGCTGATCTCTCTCCTTGTGCAGAGTGACTGGTCTTGTCTCTGCCCCCTCCTGTAGTTTTCTGTAGTGGGTGGATCCTCCTGGGGCCCCTCCCACAGCTCTGCTCTCTGCAGTGATGATGTCATCAAGGCCATCTTTAACAATCTGTCTCGCGTGTGT